>NC_138768.1:220149965-220269965 GCF_965119305.1 Pelophylax lessonae | reverse complement strand
GTGTTTTTACTCACATTGACCTGGTGTCCGGTTTTCTCCTTTTTATTTAAATGAATGCTTGATATGGATCTTATGTGGAAGGATATGGATGTTATGTGGAAGTATATGGAGCATGAAGAAAACTGACACTTTATGGAGCACTATTTTTTATTTTTTTTTTCATTTCTGTATTTATATTGGTTGTTTGCTACAACCTTTCCATAGCACTGCTCATATCCAATGTCACAAAAGTTCAAAAGTGCACTTATAGTAGTAGCACTGACAGAAAAGCTGAGCTGTAGAATTTAGTTCGTTTATCTGTAGCACTGATCACATTGGTAAACACATACACAGATCAAATCTTATCTCTCTGAACTACAGATTAATGGAGCATAGTTATTATAAAAGTAACAATGTGGCTTTGACAAAAAGCGTAGGATATCCCAAGCTACCTTTTAGGTAATATAAGCCTTGTCTTGTGATGGGTGGATGCATACAATCCAAGTGTGTTCCCACAATGTGAATCAAATTGCACTTAAAGTGGAGTTCCACCCTAAAATTGAACTTCAGTCCATCTTCTTGCTCCGGGTCACCTGAAAAACAAATGGATAATCGCAATTTTTTTTTTTTCACTTACCTTGTTTTAGAAGGAAAAAATACTTGCCTTACTTCCTCTTCCTCCCTCTGCGGCCACGGACGCCGCCGTCACTTCCTGGCTTGCAATGATTCCTGGGAGCTGAACGTCATCGCTCCCAGGAATCAATGCGCCTGCACCGGCCCTGACATCAGTTCCGGTGCAGGCACGTCATACCTTGCTAAACAGCTTCTGGGCATGCCCAGAAGCTGTGCAGGGATGACGCTGCAGCCCCGGAAGTGACGGCGGGGCTGGTGCAGTGCATCGTGGGATGGAAGAGGACGCAGAAGAGGATCGCGCTGGCTTCAGCTGCCCACACCTGAGATGAGAGTGCTGGACAAGACATTTTCAAGGTAAGTATTTCTTCTAAAAGGTAAGTGCAACCTGGGTCAGTTCAGAGGCTATCCATTGTGGAATGCCCTAGCCCTGACTGTCCCGGGGGTATTTTTATGTAATTTTTTTGTTTTAGGTGGAACTCCGCTTTAATGGCCTTAGTAGTGTCAGATACACTCATTATAACAATGTGGCTTTGCATTTATTTCAAATTTGAAAGTGTTCCTTGGTAAGTAGGTGAGAAAACTAAGACTTCTAAGGCATAAAATGGCATGGAAAGATGTGCATCTTAAATAATGATAGGGAGAAGGACAAGGATATGATTGCTTATCCATATTTGCTGGGGACAGACCCTTTTGGGACCCTGGGAACCATCATTTAGAATGGGGATCATCAAACCACTGATTGCAATCTACCCATCAATCACTGGCAGGTGATTGGTAGAGTGCATTTGACCCACCAGTTGGTGACTGGCAGCAAGGCCTGAGGTTTGCAAGTGGGATTGTATCAGGGACCGGATCAGTATTGTATGAGGAAGTCAAAGTATCTAAGAGATTTTGTGGAGGCTTGTGGACTGGTGAAGAATTTTGCATGTACTTTTTACAACTGGTATAGTAGGGCAGCAAGCACATGAATTTTTGTTTTTTGAGACTGGTTATTTTTTTTTTTTTGAAAGGGATATTTTATATGAACTGCAGCAATACAGTTCGAGTAAATGAGCATATTGAGAATATTTGTAAATTAACTGTGAGCTGCTGTGCCACCAGCTTAACTCTATTGGACACATATTTATGTATTATCCAGGCAGTGCACTCAGTGCATCGCATTTTTTTTTTCTTAATACCTTTTAAGGCCTCTTTACTTACTATACATGTACATTTTTTTGGCTCTTATTCCAAAAGGCTGTGATCAATTGTTTGAGGGCGTGTTAAAAATGGGGATTCAATATTGTGGGTGTGGCTACAAATTAGGGAGTTATTTTTAGGGATTTGGTGGGCATTGTCAGTAGGTTATCCCTGCATTTCATTTTGAGAAGCTGGTACTGTAGACTAGCAGCAGCTGCTTGCTGTTGAGTATGGGAGGTAATATAGTATTCTTAAGCACAAGTATAGCAAGAAAATGGTTTTCATGCTGATAGACTACTTCTTTATATACACAGGTGACAAAAATAATCTTTCTAAGAGGACAAGAGTAATGCCTCGTACACACGCATCAATAGTTGGCCGTGAATTTTCGGCCAACGTCCGATTGGCCGATTTTCGGCTTGTTAGTATGATGCTTTCGACAACCGACTCCGAATTTTCGGCCAAAAAAAATCTAGTGTGCAGGCTATAAAATTTTTGTTGGCCGTCAACATAACGGCCGATTTTTCGTCAGTCAGTACAGATTTCAGCAGACAAAAATCTGATGAGCAAGACTGGGCATGCTCAGAGAAGAAAAAACATGCGGAAAGTAAACCAGCACATGACATCACTTCTGAAGTTGGTTTTTGTTGGCCGAGAAAATTCGTGCGCAGTCTAGAGCACATTTCAACCAACACAACAACACTGGACAAAAGACGGCCGATCGGTCGGCTGATAATCGTTGCGTGTGTATTATAGATTGTGCTGGCCACCTTTTGGAAAATACTAGTTGTTCTAATTCGCTGGCTCCAGTACTGCAAAGCCCAGATGGTCAGTATGTCCGCTAAGCACTAGGAGAGGTTCGCAATAGTATCCCCCATACATCTATGCATTCCTTTACTCATTTTTAACCTCTAAAAGTCTTAACATTTTTTTTTGATTTATTATTTTCTGGAACAGGTCTCATAATTTCATTCAGTGCTGTAAAGGACAACACAATAGTCATAAAGTTTTATGTTTAGACAGCTTTTCACTATATTGCAGGTTTCTATTGAACCCTTTATATTCCACCATTACCATCAACCTCACAACTGTCAAAATACATTGGTCTGTTTGGCTTCTGCTCCAAGATTTATGCACTATTTTAATGATTTTCAGTTTAATTTATGCACTGTATAGAATGGGTATGGGACCTTGAAATGAAATGCTAATTTTCATTCAGCACTGGAAAGAGATTAAAATATACTACATCTCATTGTTGTGGTATTTTATGAAGCAATTATCCCAATCAGTTACTCTGAAAAATAGGACAAGCATTTGACCTTTCCCCGCAGCAGGACAGAAATGAAACCTGAACTCTGGGCATTTTAATGAATGCTCTGTTTCTAAAGGATGTCCTGTACCCTTCCTTGTTTTTTTTTTTTTTCCTCCAGGTCAAGATTTGTCACCTTGGAAAAAACTGGTCACTTTACTTAGCATGTCAGTAGCTGATTGGACTGGCATTTGTGGTTTCCTAGACTGTGCGGAATGCTCATCCAAGAACCTATTGACATTTGTTCATAAGCTCATTTCTCTGTTCATTGATATAATAAGATTGATGACATTTCAGGCAAGAAATGTTTGCTTAATAGATAAATAAGATGGATGGTGCAAAGGCAAACAGATCTGTCTGGTTGGAGCAGAGAGTTTTACTTTTAATAACTCCTAAGCATTTACAGAAAGTTAAAAAAGTAAACCAAGCTTAAAATAAAAGTATTCTGTGTTAATGCTCTAGCTGGTATTACGCACACTGAGTATAAGCAAGTGAGAAGGATTAAAAGGGGATGCCTATTAGGATATGTTAGGCAGTAAAACAATATACTGTTACATAATCTACCCTTGAGATTTTTATTTTTTTATTTCCTCCAAAGGATTCTGAACATGTTAAGTTATCATTTTTAAGTTGGGTGTGCAATGAGGTGCTAAAATGTAAATCCTATGGATGAACTTCTCTTATTCTATTCTGGTTTGGTTTGTTAAACCTACCAATGCATGTGTTCTTTATTACAGCTGCTTAAAAAGCTAAAAAATTAACTTTTGATCCTGCCAGAATTCTTGTGAGCTGATAACTTCCTGAGTTGCAGTCTTATCAGTTAATGGAGTATTCCAGGATAACCCTAATTGTAAAACTGCAACCCCCTCCTAACACCCATACTAAATAATCTATGGCAGAAATAACCATCTACTTCACTATTTTCAACCTGCCCTGGTCTGTTCATGTAATCTGCTCCCCTGTGTCAGCTTACAACGGCTTCAGGGGAAAGGAGGGAGCACCAACAAGAGATGGGCCTTGTAAGCCTGTGGGTGACATCACTGAACAGGCACTCTAGCCATTATTGTGCACTCTTTCCTCTCCCCTGCGCCCACAGGGGAGAGCTTATGACTGGAGTGGCCTGATGATGGGTAAGTATACAGATCTTTCTTACACAGGTTAGTTAGTATAGATGGATTGGGGGGGGGGGGGGGTACAGTTTTAAAGTGGAGTTCACCCAAAAGTGGAACTTCTGCTCTTGTTTCTTCCTCCCCCTCTGCTGCCACATTTGGCACCTTTTAGGGGGGAGGGGGGAACAGTACCTGTTTATGTAGGGGTACTCTTCCCCACTTCTGGGATACGGCGCCGCAGCGCCGTCCCTCAGAAGCTCGACCCCCTCCTCCACCGCTGAACCAGTAGAAATGCGCAGCGCGCTTTGTGCATGCTTAGTAGGGACCCGCCCGTGAAGCCTTGCTGCTGGGTTCCCTTACCGGCAATGGCGTCGGCAGCACCCGACAGCTGATGGAAACATTGGCTGTGGTGCCAACATCCCTGGACTCCAGGACAGGTAAGTGTCCTAATATTAAAAGTCAGCAGCTACAGTATGTGTAGCTGCTGACTTTTAATTTTTGGCGGGGGAGGCGGAACTCCGCTTTAAGATGAGTTAGATATATCTAAGAATTCTACTTAAAAACACCTCCCTTCTAAGCTGTAGAGATGATACCCACAAATTGTCATAATTGGACAAGTGCGGTCTTTGTTTTAATTTAAATGCCCATTCCCCAGGCATTGTAACTATTGTGTTGCCTGCATGTTGTATATGATTGCCCATTTGTGGCACATGTATAGGCAGGCTTGCTATTTTTTATTTTTTTTGTCTAAGTCTTGTCAAGTCCCTGCTGTTTACAAGACTATATTATTATAGTTTAGTTCCCTGCAGGCCTATCACTTTCACAGCTTTCTGCTAATATGCTGCTAAATTTTATTTATTTTTTACAAGCATGATTATACAGTATATATAATGCTCAAGTAAAGAAAACTTTCACTGTTATTTTCTGCCTCTTATCGGCAGTCATTTAATTTCTCTATTACTGAGAACAAAAAAAAATAGATCGGGTTGGATGTGTTTAATATTAATCTGCTAGGTACACCACTAAACCATAAGGTGAAAGTTTGCTCAAAGTCACAAGCACACAAGTGGTGATCTGATTCAAATGTACTGGCTCAATCACCAGCTGCATCAGAGATCTAATACAGTTACATATTTGAGATATACTAATAAATATAATTATAGTGATTTTACCCTAATGGAGAGGATATTGCTGCTATATCCTCATCTATTTGGGTCTCTGAGGACAGGTGTGGAAAACCACAGCTTCTAATTTGTTCTTCATGTTAATTTCTTCAACTTCTTAAATTGAAAATAATTGTGTCTAAGATGTCTCTGTTCTTATTTTATGATTGCCTATTAAAATCCTTCAGCTAATACTCCTCTCAGTAGCCCAAGTTCACTAATCATTAAGTTTAAATGTTAAGATCTTTCTTTTCTTGAGAAAATGTTGTGTGGGTGTTCATTAGCACAGTTGTTCTGTGTGGTCCCTTTCCCCGAACTGGTATTTAAGTAGCATTTTAAATAGATTTATTTTATTGCATTATGGATTAAGAAAGTGTCCTTTTCACTAGCCCTAGTAAAACGCTTGCCACAGTTCTGTTTCTCGAACGTGAACACAATGGGGTTACTTTCCCTATTGTCCTTATTCACACTACCCAAGTTGTGGTAGCATGCCATGCGTGTGGTTTTGCATTGCTGTGCCATCAAGATTAAATGCACCCAAATGCACATACAAAAAGTTATGCTATAGAATAGGTGTGAAAGAGATATATATGCTATTTTGACCATTTTTATTAGAACATTTTAATGTTTATTTACATTTTCATCTTTATTACTATATACTGTCCATGAGGGGAAAAAAAAATAAAATAAATATATATATAATATATTTCTTAAAATCCTGCAAATTGTCCCCTTTTTGTGACTTATTAAAGTTTCTCCTGCTTTCTGTTTGCCACACTTAAAGTGGTATTAAAGCTTGTGTTTTTTTTTTTTTTTTTTTTTTAAATAACAAACACTTGCCTACTTTTGTGTAGTGGTTTTGAACAGGGGACCCCGATCCTCCTCTTCTCTGGTCACCCAGCCACGCTCCTGGCTCCTCCCTCCTGCCAAGTGCCCCCACAGCAAACAGCTTGCTATGGGGCACCTAAGCAGGCTTACTCCCGAGCCGCTGCGTTGTGTGTCCATTCACACACATAGCCACGGCTCATCCCTGCCCCTCTTTCTCCTCATTGGCTCACTCTGCTGTGTCAATCAATGAGGAGGGAGAGTCCCTGGAGAGCTGAGGCTCTTGTGCATATCTCTGGATTGCTATAGATCTAAGGTAAGTATTGGGGGGGGGGGGGAGCTGGGGGGCATTGCTGTACACAGGTTTTTTACCTTCATGCATAGAAAGGTAAAGAAGGTAAAAAACAACATTGAGCGTTAGAACCCCTTTAAGATTAATACATTGAACAGTAATTGTTAGGTCATTTTAATTTTTTGTTTCCTACTCTGTAAAATTCTTTCCCACTGTTCCATTACCTTTCCAATTTTTATTTTATTTTATATATGTACTCAGTGCTGACATATGTTTACCTAGAACTCTTAACCATCCAATGCGTTCTTGTTCCTGGAAGGAGCTCCCAGTTCAGTAATCCTACTCATGCTCATGTAAGCATGCGCATAACAGTTTGGTCTATTGCCGTAATATGTTTTTGGATTGTGAGAGATATTCGAGAGAACGTACAAACTCCATGCAGGCAGTGTCCTTGGTGGGAATGTAGGACTCCTATAGCCATAAGGAAAAATGGCTTACCACTCAGAAATTGATCTATATCTGCTTAACAGGCACTTAAATCATTTTTTAACTGGCAGGGAAAAAATACTTGCAGGCAATTTTAAAAGGTACAAAAAAATCGTTTTCCTGTGCCAGCACAAACAAACTAATTATAAACTGTTTCTAACATTTAAATTTAAAACACTCTATTGCATGCAGAGCAACGACACCTGTGTCGTTGCTCTGCTCATCTGTGAAGCATCCTTGTCTTATCTACTGTATGTGAGCATCCAAAGTGGGACATATACAGTATATACTGTAGAAATGGGCACTTTGGAGCCGCATGCCCAGAGTACACCCCATTCAGCATCACACAAGGACTGTGTGTGAAATCTGAAGACCTCAGAATGTACAAATAAAAAAAATCCCCAGTCTAACCTTTATTGGAATAACAGTTGGTAACAATAGAGCATTCAAAGCCCACACATGCCTGCTGTGCTGGGATTATATTTTAACTTTTAAGATTTTTATTAAAGTTTTCACATTAACAGTTGGTAACAAAGTACAGTTCAAAACAGCAAAGTGTAATACACATGAACCAAACAGTTGTACAGTGCTTAATACTTTCTTAAACATCCAATAAGTAAGTGGTCATATCCTTCAATATCAGTTATCAATCGGTGCGGAGCCCAGCCCCAATGGACACCCCAATGGGTTCAAACTGTGTCTCGGTGTTGGGTCAGCGCAACCAATTTGATGTTTTGTCTGACCATCAATTTAACTAATCTTTAGTGTTTCATTTCTTATACTTTCAATAATTATCGGTTGCAAAGGAAAACAAACAAGTCAAAAAAAAAACTATAAGCAATAGGCCACAGCAATATAGTATAAAAGTGTCCAAGCACAGTCATATATAAAGGCATGTTCATGCATGGGCCCCCTCCTGGAGACTGAGGAGGACCTTTCAGATGTTATCATACCATGGCTGAACGACAAAATAACAACTGATATGATCAATCTTAAGGGTTTAGAGAGAGTGAAAAGAAATGAAATGAAGAAAAGAGAACAAGAACGGGGGGGGGGGGGGGGAGGGGGTGAAGAAGAGGGGGGTCCGTAAACTCCATAAATAAAAAAAAAAAAATGTAGATAGTATTCTGCGCAAAGGTAATATACCACCCTTGTGTGAAAGCAAAAAAAACAATGAGGTTAGAAGCCCATTAATCACAAGTTGACCTTCATGTATTGGGCCCAGGGTAGCCAAATCTCCTCGAATTTATCTTTGGTGTTCAGGAGAATACTGGCCGATTTTTCTTGGGTCATAATCCAGGAGATCTTCCGTTTAGCCTGGGTGAGTGAAATAAACGGTTGTTTCCAATGGCGAGCAATGGTGATTTTGGCCCCCAAAAGAATAAAGAATATTAAGGCTTGGGTAGATTTATGGAGTTTAGGAATCCTCTGGTTCAGGAGAGCCAGCTCAGGAGATTGCGGGATCGGTACTCCAGTGATCTTTCGAGTGATACAGAAGATTTGGTTCCAGAACCCCCTGATTCTAGGACATTGCCAGAAGACATGGGCCATGGTACCCACCATTGAGCAACCCCTGAAGCAGAGAGGTGTAGAGTTAGGAAAAAGCTTTGCTAGGCGATATGGGACTAAGTACCATCTGGTGAAGACCTTCGTACTAGCCTCCAGGAGTGAGGAATTTAGACTGCCTTTCATCGTGCGTTCAGCACATTGATGCCAAACCCGCAGGTCCCATGTGAAGCCTAAATCCTGTTTCCACTTTAGCATATAAGCTGCTTTGTCTGAACTATCCACCAGAGTGGCATATATGAGAGAGATTCCCCCCCTCATCTCTTGTAGCTTCGAGCACCATTGCTCGTATTGGGTGACTCGCAATGGACGAGATTCTGTTCCAGCCATGTTCTTTAGAAAGTGGTGAAGTTGTGCGAAACGAAATCTCTCTGCAGGTGGCATCTTAAGTTGAGAGACACAATAGCTATAAGAGAGTGGGCCGTTGGAATTGAAAAATTGCCCGATCCTGTAAAGGCCCTTGTCTGTCCACCATTTGAAGGCCTTGATGTTTGCTCCAGGAGGAAAGTCAGGGTTATGGAAGATGTGTGCGATCGGATGCCATGGGGACGTTACTCTATTAGTTCTGTGGATAGTGTCACATAACGAAATGGAGTGAGACAGGGTGGGGGAAAGAATGGATGGTCTGTCTTTAGGGCGTTTCCAAATAAGGTAGTCTATGGTATAGAGGTGGACCGCTTGCCTTTCCATATGAACCCAATCTGGTTTGCTTCCCCTGAGGTAGACACTGGAAATCTGAGCCAGTTGTGCTGCTTGATAATAAAGCCAGAGGTTAGGGAGACCCAGGCCCCCTTGTTTTCTGCATCGAAACAGAGTGGACTTGTTGACGTGGTGCCCCGCCTTACCCCACAGGAATTTGATGATAGCTGACTGGAGCTTGTTTAACTAGGCTTTGAGAAGAGGGATGGGGAGTGACCTGAATAAATAGAGGATTCTTGGGAGAAGGGTCATTTTTATAGCATTCAATTTACCCAACCAGGATAGACCCAGCTTAGACCAGGTTACCAAATCTGATAGAAGTTTCTTAAACAGAGGAACGTAATTGGCATTGTATAATTGGTCAACCGAGGGGGTCAACTGAATACCCAGGTAGGGAATAGCATCGTGGTGCCAAGAATAGGGAAAATGGTCAGTAAGACGGTCAACCAATTGTTGAGGAAGATTAACGTTGAGGGCCATAGATTTTTTAAAATTCACCCGCAAGCCCGAAACTTTGCCGAAGGTATCCAGAATTTTATGGATATTCGGCATTGAAACTAGAGGGGAGGAGACGAAGAGGAGGATGTCATCCGCAAATAATGCACATTTATGTGTAGGATGTCCGCAACTAATCCCATGGATATCTGGGTGGGAGCGGACCGCAATCGCCAGGGATTCTATCGCTATCGCAAAAATTAAAGGAGAAAGGGGGCAACCTTGCCTAGTGCCTCTGTTAATGGGGAAGGGGTCGGAGTATAAACCTTGTAGTTTAATTTGGGCCGAAGGTTCAGCGTAAAGTGCGTTCAGGACGGACAAAAAATTTGGGCCAAAGCCCCATTTTTTAAGAGTTGCAAAGATGTATTCCCACGAAACTGAATCGAATGCTTTCTGGAGGTCAAGAGAAAGCAGGAGACCTTGTTGTGAAGGACCCCCATCCCATCCCGTCTGTAAAAGAGAGACAATATCAATCGCCCTCCTCACTTGATCGGGCCCCTGTCTGCCAGGAATGAAACCGACCTGGTCCTTATGCACATAAATGCCAATAAAAGAAGCCAGGCGATTGGCCAAAACTTTCGTGAGGATTTTGAGATCGTTATTGATTAGCGATATCGGTCTGTAGTTGCCGACATCGCTGTGGTCCTTACCCGGTTTAGGGATGACAGATACGTATGCCTGGTTCGCGTGTTTGTAGAGGGATTTCCCTCTCCGGATCGCATTAAAGAACCTAACCAAGTAGGGGGTAAGGGTGTCGGCAAAGGTTTTATAATAAATAGGAGGGAAACCGACTGGGCCCGGTGTTGAAGAAGGACGGAGGCCTTTGATAACCTCAAGTACCTCCTTGTCGGTAATGGGAGACTCGAGGGACTCGCGGTGGGATGAGCTGAGTTCAGGGAGGGGGAGACCCTCCAGAAAGGAGTCTATCACAGTGTGGTCAGTGGGGCTTTCCTTCGCATAGAGTTTCGTGTAGAATTGTGGAATGTATCCATAATAGTTTTAGGGTTCTGTGTTAACTCTCCCGAGGATGCACGTATCTTAGGCAGGGAAAGTAGGCGATATTTAGGAGTCAGTTTACGGGCAAGATACGGACTAATTTTGTTATTATTAACATAGAAACGGGCCGTTTGCCAGCGTAGGGACCTCTCAGCATCTGTAGTTAGTGCTAAGTTTAAGGCCAGTTTTGCAGTGTCTAACCGAGAAAGGGTCTCAGGCGTGGGGTTGTGTTTTATTAGCTTTGCTGCATTTTCGGAATTCTAATTCCGAGTTGTGGATATGTTCTAGCTTTTCGCGTTTGAGTCTGGCAGCCATTTGAATGAAATGGCCCCGAATGACAGATTTATGTGCCCCCCATAATGTCGTTGATGCCGTGTCTGGAATGTCGTTTAGAGTAAAGTATTCCTTCATGGCTTTTTCTATAGTGACGCAGCGAGTCGAGTCGTTGAGGATTGATTCATTTAGACGCCATGGAGAGGTTTTTTTCCTGGACTGGTTCGTCTGGATTTTAAGAAAAACAAGAGAGTGGTCAGACCAAGAGATATCCTGAATTAATGATTTCTCCACTTGGGGAATATCCGAGGTGGGAATGAATATGTGATCAATTCTCCCAAAAGACCTATGGGGTGGGGAGTAGTGCGTGAAGTCCCTGGTCGAGGGGTTAACCTCCCTCCAAATGTCAACAAGACCGTGTTCGTGAATAAGTCGGGCAATGCGGGTACTTTGTTTCGAGGGCCGGATGGGATGGCGTCGCATTGGGTTTGATTTATCCATGGATGTGTCGAAGGCAATATTGGAGTCGCCACCTATGATAATTCTACCTTCGAGGTGAGGGGACAGGCGATTCAACATGTTGGAAAAAAAGGGGGCTTGGCCTTTATTAGGGGCATAATGCGACACAAAAGAGAAGAGGACCCCATCAATGTGTCCTTTGACCAGAATATAACGTCCCTGTGGATCAGCGATCGTTAGAGAGTGTGAGAAGTTAATGTGCTTGGCTAGAAAAATGGCAACCCCGTTGTGCTTAGTAGGTGCGTTGGCCAAATAAAACAAAGGGAATTTATGGTGGACAAACCGGGGCCTATAGGATGCAGGGAAATGAGTCTCCTGTAAAAGGAGGACCTCGAGTTTTTGCGAGTGGTAGTGTTGGAATACTTTGCGTCGCTTAATTGGGGAATTAAGGCCTTGTGTGTTGTGAGATGCCACCTGCAGAGAGAGAATCCCACTCACCGAGTCAGCCATCAGGATGTGGAGGGCAAACGCTTGATGCAAAGTGGAATCCTTTCAGGAGGCCAGCATGAAGGAAATCTGGGAAAACTTTCGCTTCTTCAGGAGGAATGGATTCTGGAGATGAGTTCTGGGCCTGCCTGTAGAAACCTAGAGACAGAGGGAGGGGGAAGAGTAAGTAAAGGAAAGGGCAAGAAGAAGAGAGGGAGGAAACACCCAGGCACAAGAGAGTCCTGGGGGAGGAACCGACAGGGCCAGTGGGACCTGGCTCTGCCAAAAAAGAACAAATACCTGCACCCTGTAAAATACAGGGTACAGTCCTGGGAGTGCCGGTGAGCAACAAGGTCTCCGGGACTCGACAGGAGGAGGCGCACTCAGGCCGCTCCGCTCCGGAGGCTCCAGCCCGGTCTTAATACAAAAGAAAAACAAAAACAAACCTATGATCCATATTGAAATCTGCAATTGGCAGGCCCTCAAGAAAAGGGTGAATCCACGATTAAAAAAAAAAAAAAAAAAGGGGGGGGGGGAGGATGCAAAAACGAGGGCCTAACCGAAAAGGGGCGAAAGGCCAGAACGTCTCAAAAATCACGAGTAAGTGGTTGTAGTAGGGAAAATCCCTTCCTACCCAAAGGGAGTTGAGAAGGTGCTACAAAAGGAATCATGGTCGCATCTCAAGGAGGATGAGCGTCTCGATGGCGTTTAGATTGCTGCTTATTCCATGCAGAAGATAGAGGACTGATTGGAGGTGGACGCTTGGATGAATTCAACCTGGAGGAGGAGGACATGTCTTGTGGTTCCTGTGTGGTGATGCCCAATTGGAGTAAGATGCGTTCCCCATCCTGGAAGTTAGAGAAGCCATAAGTCTTATTTTTGTGCGTAAAGTTCAGGCGGAATGGGAAGGACCACCAGTATTTTAAAGATTTGTTAGAGAGTGCCAGCAGTAAAGGTTTAAGCACCCTCCGGCGTTGGATGGTGGTGGGAGACAGGTCTGCAAAAATTTGTACCGTATGGCCCTGAATCGTGAGATTGCCCATACTTCTGGCCTTTTTAATGATGTCCTCTTTAATCGAGAAATAGTGTGGTTTGATGATAATGTCCCTAGGGAGACCATCCTTGCGGGGGGGTTGCAGGGCCCTGTGGGCTCGATCAAGCTCCAGTTTGTGCTCAGGAACGTCTGGAATGAGGTCTTTGATAAAGGATTGGATGACGATCGGAATATCGGTAATCGATTCTGGGAGCCCCTTGAGGCGGAAGTTCTGCCTTCTGCTCCTATTCTCTAAGTCATCACATTTAGCGAGAGCAGCGTCTAGCTGGTCCTGGAGCGATTGGATGCATGCAGTATTCTGATTGGCCCGCGCAATTGTTTGATCGACCGCAGATTCGATCGTATCGATACGGGTTCCCAAGTGTTGCAGGTCCGCTTTGATAGCAGTGGTGATTTGTGAGGCTGTCTGGGCCAGGCCATTGGCTAGCATTTCAGAAAATTTGGCCATAAGAACTGTCAGGTCTGGGGAAAGGCCAGGAGTACAGGTAGAGGCCTGCTGAATCATGAGGTGATTTAGTGGACTGCAGGGCCCTGGAGATCTCTGTAGCTGTTCCATTGTCCTGCTGAGCAGGGATTCCGTGGAGGCAGGGGATATAAAGGCAGGAAGATTGGCACTTACTGGGGTCAATGTGTGAAGACCGGAATCCGTGACTAAGGATGGCATGTCCGCTATGTCAGCTTCCCCCTCTATCGCTGCTGTGTCTCCTTGTGACAGAGATGCGGTCGCCATCTTGGAGGGGAGCTGTGCCGGACCTTCGAAACTCAGCCGACGGGACACGTCGCTTCTGGTGCCCGCCGACATGCAGAGGAAGTCCCTTGTGTTGCCCGAGGTGGATGCCACTAAAAGCGGGCGATATAGCTGCAGGGAGCCGGAGCCGGAGCCTTAGATGGAGCGGAGCGGTGCGGGAGCTCACAGACTAGGCGTCCATCGCCGGAGCTGCCGCGCATGCGCCTCCGGGATTATATTTTTGGGAAAAAGACAGTACATTTGTTGAAAAAATGCAAAAAAGTTTAAGCCTAGGTAGATTAGCTGGTGAATATGTAACTATTTGCAGATATTTACAACCTACCAGTTTGGTTGCCTAACCTGCCTCAGACCTAAAACCTAGCAGAAAAAGTTGCTCATCTAGATTCATTAAGAATACTTTTGTTAGCTAAAAAAAGAAGAAGAAACCTGTTGTTACTGACAGCTGAAAGACATTATCGTTGGTGGAGGTATAAGGGTAATAATTTAGTGTTGTGTTTTAGTTATCAGATTCCGAATAATAGGTTGGTTGCATGTCAAAAACAAAACACTTTAGCTGCTTATTACCCTGCCATCTCTTACCCACACATTTCAGCGTTCTCAGTACTATCAAGAAATAAGAAATTATGTGTTGTATAGAGTCACTATGAACACTGACAGAACAGTCCTGTGCAGGGATGCCTGGTGCTAAATGAAAACGGTCAGCAACTGCTGGTGGTTTCTGGAATTATTAGCAGGGGTGGACATTCTTCTGCTACCAAAGTCCGAAAAGAGACAGTTTACCCAAAAATAATTTTAGCTGTAGGTGAAGTATATTGTTACCATGGGGGTTTATTTGCTAAAGCTGGAGAGTGCAAAATCAGGCTCACTTCTGCATAGAAACCAATCCGCTTCTAACCTCAGCTTGTTCAATTAAGCTTTAGCAATAAAACCTGGAAGCTGAATGGTTTCTATGCAGAAGGGAGCCTGATTTTGAACTCCTAAGCTTTAGTAAATGAACTCTCATATGTCTTCTGTTTTTCATCTTTTGAATCTAGGTTCTGTTGATGACACCTTAGAGTCTTAAATGTTCCTGTCCAACTTTAAAAAACATGGAGTGCAGACTCCTTTCTTAAGTGGCACATTAGGAGTAAGTGTGCAAGGACTTCTACTCACCCTAAACTGATGCTGAACAAAATTATATATGCAACACTTGTTTTTGCCCCCACTTTTCATGAGCTGAACTCAAGATCTAAGAAAACCGGGATTCACCCATGAAGAGAACACCTCTCCAAAGTGCCAGATGCCATTGAATGTGAGCATTTGCCCACCCCAAGCGGTTATGACGACGCACTGCAGTCAGGTCAAGACCCTGATAAGGACGACAAGCATGCTGATGAGCTTCCCTGAGACAGTTTCTGACAGTTTGTGCAGAAATTCTTTGGTTATGCAAACCGATTGTTGCAGCAGCTTTCCAGGTGGCTGGTCTCAGACGATCTTGGAGGTGAAGATGCTGGATGTGGAGGTCCTGGGCTGCTGTGGTTACACGTCGTCTGCGTTTGTGAGGCGGGTTGGATGTACTGCCAAATTCTCTGAAATGCCTTTGCAGATAGCTTATGGTAGAGAAATGAGCATTCAATTCACGAGCAACAGCTCTGATGGACATTCCTGCAGTCAGCATGCCAATTTTACGCTCCCTCAAAACTTGCGACATCTTTGGCATTGTGCTGTATGATAAAACTGCACATTTTAGAGTGGCATTTTATTGTGGCCAGCCTAAGGCACACCTGTGCAATATTCATGCTGTCTAATCAGCATCTTGATATGCCACACCTGTGAGGTGAATGGATTATCTCGGCAAAGGAGAAGTGCTCACTAACACAGATTTAGAGAGATTTGTGAACAATATTTGAGAGAAATTGGCCTTTTGTGTACATAGAAAGTCTTAGATCTTTGAGTTCAGCTCATGAAAAATGGGGGCAAGAACAAAAGTGTTGCGTTTTTTTTATAATTTTGTTCAGTGTAAAAAAAAAAAAAAAAACTTTGCTTGACAGGTAGGTGACTGGTTCTTGCTTTTTAAAGAGTACTTGTTCCTTAATAACTGTGCATCATGATACAATACATAATACCGAATTGTTGCCAAGTACAGAATTTTAAAGGACAAGTTCACATTAAAAAAAAAAAAATAAATGCCCTTTTTTGCTGAAAAAAAAATAGCATTTATTAATTTTTCCTGCAGGAGCCTGAAAAGCATTGCACCTGGGATCAGTGGATCAGGGGTGCAATGTCAGCTTTCTACAGACAAGCCCTGCAGGTTTCAGCCCAAATCTCTATAAAGGCTGTCATTTTTTTAAAGCTTTAGGGCTTGTGAATGAACTACAAGGGCGTTCATTCAGAACAACAAGCCATCTGCTGCAGTGGCTGATTGTAGTTGTAGTTCATTCATTCACAGGAAACTGTGAATTAATGATGCAGTTGCGTGGGCAAAGCCCCACATGGCCATACTATTTTTGAATTGTGACCCTGGGAGCAGGGAGAAGATCCCCAGCCCACTGTCACACTGAGAGGTGATGGGGTTTGGAGGTGGGGGAGGGGGAGAGGTGGCAGGAACTGGAAGCTAGAACATGTTACGTGTTCCAAAAGATTAACTTGTCCTTTAAATGGTGCAGGTAAGTGACTGTCCTTGTCTGAGCAATGAATTCTGACATTAAATACTATTGACTTACACTACAATTGATTTCTTGAACCCAACCCTATGCTTTTAATCACCACCCTAGCACTAAATCAAAAAATAATACAAATTGTACCTATTTGGTGCAGTCTCCTAGCTGGTCTGTTTCTCTGGTGGTAATATGTGAGCACAGTGCTATCCAGGAGCACTGAATCCAGGCCATCACGAGAATTCCCTATAGATTGTGTTCATGAAGGTTTTGGCTTATAGCAAGTGAATTGGATGACACTTGGCATCATTTAAATTAAAAGAGGACAGACCATGGATCAGGAAGCGGTGATTCTGCCAGAAATTTGTATAAAATTGATACATTGTTTAATATGTATTGAAATCATGCCATAGACCCAGTCTGTCCAGACAGTATGGTCGCCTGCTGACTGTCACCATCCACAGGCTACCTAATTCTTCAAGAAAACACAGAAGTTGAATCTGACACAATTTTACGTACATCAGATAATGTAAAGGCAGAATAGTAGATATTTTTTTCAATCTTTTAAAGTAGAAGACCATGACTTCCATAATCCCTATCCCTGCAAAGAACTAACACAGACTATGGGAGTATGGAAGAAATTGTGATGGTCTAACTTGAACTGAACTAACTAGCAGGATGGGAGAACAGCGGTAGATGCTAAATCACATAGGTAAACAAGTTGTACTGGCTTTAAAGTATCACTAAATATCAGTATACAAAGTAACCCTTATGTAGTTCATTACAGCAACAGAAAAAATGGCTAAAGGCTGGAGAGTACAATCAGACTATAAGCTTTTGATGATTCTTTTTTATGACTTGCATAGGGTCATACACTGAATGTTACAAGTAGATTTTGAGCAAAGAATACATCTGTCAACTTGTGGTAGTTCTAATGTTTGGTAAAACAGAAATTTATGAAATGGGTAACCTGTCCATAACACTTAACAGCCATGTGCTGGGTTATCTTCATGCACAAACGTGAGGAAAATTGAAGAGGGAGCCAAGTACTGTCAAGTACAGAGAGACCTAGAGAATATAAAAGCAAATATGTTGAAATGAAAAACTGCCCGGCCATACTAGAAAGGCACGAAAACTCCTCCCTCTATCAAATATATTCATTATCAAGTAGAAAAAAAAACTGTTTATGGTTTCTGTTTTACCAATAAACTTTGTGGATGAAGGATCTGATGATGCTTTTGATATTTTATAGTATCTTTTGATAGGTTTGTGATAAAGGCATGGTTTATATATTTTTTGCAACAATTACTCAATCCCCTCTTCACTTCCATTTTAGCTTATTTTTAGTCTAGCAGCATCTGCTAAAATTTTCAGCAAAATGGTTTGTCCCAGTTTGCACAACTGGGTTATAGTGGAGCCATGGTTCAGGACACCCTTCCTTACATAACCTTACCAATTATGGCAAACTATATCCCTATCTCACCCAAAATGTGAAGAATCAACACAATCCACTTATTGGCCTGCTCTGCTTGTGGATCAGCCCTTTAAACATTTTTTTCTGACATAGTTGACTTTTAGATAGTTGACCTTTAAATAGTAATCAGTTTGAAAATTGTTTCAGAATATGTCTTTCTGTTAACTCCAAAACATTGTGGACCTTTTTTTAAATCACTATAATCTAAAAAAGCAAAACCTAGCATGGATACGTATTTGGCTATTTATTGTGTTATGTTTTTTGTTTTGTTTTTTTATGTTCTGTCTTGAGTTATTTTATAAGCTGTTTTTGGGCAAATAAATCTAAGGTTGCGCTTAGCTTGTGAGAAATCTTTGAGAATGGCTGAAGTTAGATGTCTGCCTGTCCTCAAATGCATCACTGCCCCACCCAAAACTGAAAAATCTACAGCCTAGGCAGAACTTAAGCCTGATCCTAATGGTTGTTTAAGGGGCCCTTCACCTTCATATTTCTGCAGGAAACTGTAAAAGTGTAGTTGGTGAAAACTATGCATCTACTTGTCACTTCACATGGTAGAATGCATTGGTAGGCAGTTGGTGTGTGATGGGGTGGGCCTGCCAGTACAGACAATGAAGATGGGGCTGCTTCTCATTACTTAAAGGATAAGTTTACCTTTTGTAACATGTTACAAATGCATCAGCCGCATCATTCATTCTTGTGTTCTCTGAATGTGAAAACTACAGGCAGCCAGACCGATAGAATTAGCCGTCCGGCCGGCGGCCTATTCTAACGATCTCTTGTTCCCATATACATGCGAGTTTACTACCTTTTTTTAATAAATATTTTGTACCTTTTTACGCTATGGTGGCTCTCTCCTCTTTATGTTTTTAATCTATTGGGGCCTGCAATTTGAGCTTCTGTGGCGATCTTACCACATATCCGACACCAGGATCTTTGTGATTCACACATTGCATTCTGGCACATCTGCTCCGCATCTGTGAGGATCCCAATATCCATCTACTTATGCATATCAAGATTTCAATCTGGTAAGGGGCTCATATTGGTGTCGGCTTTCCTGCTTGCCTGGTGGAGTGTTATTGGTCTGAGAGTGATAGGTCAGTCCCTTACCAGACTGAATTTATCGGTGGTGAACTATTTATTTACACTTGCCATTCCCTTTGGTAAGGAGTCTTCTTGAGTTCCTTTCCCTGGTTTGGGTCTATCCCTATATCTACATTTGCGCATCTGTTTTTAATTCTGGTAAACAGCAATAATGTTGGTGGGAGATTCACTACTCATTATTTATTCCTTTCACAATTTTTTTAATACCTTTTTTAGATATTTATTTTTCACTTTTGTGTTAATCCACTGGTGATTCATTGCCACAATACATTACCATATGTGTGTGGGATTTTACGCTATGGCGTTCCTTTTTCTTCTATGATTTCACGTTTTTCAATTCCCGGGAGGCCAATCATGGACATCTGCTAACAAGGCAATAGGATTTCTGATTCGGATCCTGGCTTTTGACACATTATGTTCTGGTAAGCGTACCACCGAAGGGAGTCTGGATTGAAATCACTGTCTTCATATATTTCACCAATTTATATATGGAATATTATGGACATTTTATTTTGTTTAGCATTTTGGTTTATTTATCAGTAGGTGTTTGGACATTTATTTATTTTTTTTTTCAATAAAAGCTTTATTGAGGAATGAATAAGTTTAACAATGAAAATAGTAAAGTAAGCATTTTGGTATAACATCGTTAAAGATTACAGACAGACGTTTCAGCATAGAAGTTGAATGATATATATGATAAGAATTATGTCCTGAATGTCTCGTACAGTCAACAAATCAAGCATTCAGTGTTCAGTGGACATTTAATTTAGTCCTTTATCACTGAGCGCGACTTGTTTATCTATATAATTTTAAGGGTGTGGTCACACTTGAAGTTGCAGCTAATTCATTTCAGATAGCGCGGTTACTCTTTTCCATTCTTAGTTCTCAATGAACTACCAGGCCACTGTTGAGCACTCTAGTAGTTCATCAAGTCTTCCGGTCAGAGTGTAACTGGCTGCCTGTATATGGGCAAACGGCTATACAGTCTGAAAGACTGTGGCATTACACCCACAGTCTACTGATCGTGGGTGCAATGCTTTATAGGCTCCTAACAAAAAATAATAATAAATTAATATTCTTTACCTGCAAAAAAAAGTGCATTTTACAATTTTTTTTTAATTTTTTTGTAAAGGTGAACTTCTACTTTAATGCAATCCTTATCAATGTCAATCAAAAGCATGGGGTGGCAAAGGTGCCAGCTTACCTAAGGCCCCATTCTGTCTTAAACCATCTTTCAGAGTTCATACGTTGCTATTTCACTTGATACTGAATGTCTCGATGAAGTTTCTGAATAGATAAACTGTGAATGTAGAGCAGACTGTACGTGGGCCATCATGGTATGGAATAAAACCGAATGCATGCTAAAGAGTGGAGCGCATTATGCCTGACAGAACACTAGTTCACTGCTTTTGCATTTTCTTTGTTAAATTCGTTTTTTTGTTGTCAATACAAAGACTGCACAACAGTTACATAGCAATATTAAAAGAAGCCAATTTCTGCTCCATTTTACCCATGGGATTACATGTATTGTTTGTGCTATTCTCTCCTCGATTCCTTCCTTAAAGTACCAGTTCATACCTTTATACTCTCGTTCATTGTAATGCTCCATAGAACAAATTTCAGTTAGAGTCTACTGTTACACTGAAGCCAAAGAGAATATGTGATACCTTTTGTCAAAGCTTGGGCTTTGACGAGGAGCTTGAGAAGAGAAACTGACACTAAGTTTAGCTGCTGATTGCTGTGACACAAGCTTAGCCTCTGAATCTTATACATTTAAAGATGAATTAAGACTTAGAGAATTTCCCTTTTATAATATATACTTTGTTAGCAGGGTGAATAGGTTTGGGAGCATTATGTGCTGCCTGTTATTTGTGGGTCAAATATATTGCAATGCATTATGCATGAACAGATGTTCATTTAAAATTCCTAGCAAAGTTTTGGTGGTAAATAATCTATTATGCAATGACTAAGCTGCTTTTCAGGGTAATCATTTTGTTTGCCTATTCTATACTTAGTGTATTTATGGCATCAACCTGACTACTAGTCCAAACAACAATTATTATTTCTATTGCTTGATGAAGCCCATTGAATTTATGGAAGGCCATGTAGGCCTGGTCATACGGAAAGGGAGGAGACAAGCTGTCTTTGTTTCATTCTCTAAGCACACAATGGTCTACCAAAAGCAAACATTAAAAAGTTTATTGTTGCTTTTACAGAACATTGTTAAAGTGGAACTCAGCTTGGGCTCCACACCCTTTGGAGCACCCATGTACTTTTTATGGAAAAAAAATGTGGATACCCTTTTACAGTGACCTTTGGTCTGGTTATGTGATGGAAGAGGTCCTCTTCCTTCTTATTTCTCTGGCAATGGAACAGTCTAGAATGCTGCAGAGACCTGCTTCGATGATGTGGGATATCTATAGGATTGTCCAGTGATCGCAGAACGGTGTGACACATTCCCAATGGGTAGATCGATAACAATTTGGGCTCACAGGTTGTGGGATGATTGATACCAGGTTTCATTCTACCTGGATGATGAGGGATGCTGGACATCTGAGAGGAGTTTCTGTGAGGGGCAATGCAGTGAGAATTTTTCATATTTAAATAATGCTGGTTATTTAAACATTTAACTTTTTTCTATTTTTCTTAAGCTAGAGTTCCACTTTAGGCAGCTACAACTGCTTGCATGCTCAAAATATCAGTGCACAGTAGAAGCCAATATTATATACAGTCCCCAGCAGCTAGCGGTACAATGTTACCCTCCCACCCCCCACCCCCGAGCAGGTTAAACAATGTAATAAAAAAAAAAACAGCACTCAAGGATATGTCCCAATATTCAATCAAAGTATTTCAATTTGAGTATAAAATGTTTTTTCATGGGATCCTCACCAGATGGATAGACCCTTCCTAAGAGCCCATTCACACTGCCGAGACTTGTCAGCCTGACAAGTCGCGGTCGGTCGGGGTCCATTGAGTAGTACAGGACCCGTTCTAATAGGAACGACACAAGTCGCTCCGACTTAGAAAAAGGGTCCTGTACTACTTTGGGGCGACCTCGGAGCGACTTGCATAGACTTCCATTATGTGAAGTCCCTGCAAGTCACGCCGAAGTCACGGTGCACGCGACTTCACAGGTCGCCCCCCGAAGTCGTGTCGCCTCAGTGTGAACCGGCTCTTAAAACTAGGTCCAATAAAGATTTCAATATCAAACAGGGCAAGGTATTTTGTTTTGATTTCATCCGTTTCCTCTCTTCTTTGTATTTACATTTGTGAATGCATGGGTTTCCAGTTAATTTACAGAGTTACCATACCACAAAGATCCAAAACTTGGGCAGCCTACTATGGAAATCCTGGTCAAACTCTTGTGTGTGTCTTATGTGACAGTGAGGGTTCCCGTCACACTCTTAGTATAGGGATAGTTAGGAGTGTGCAGTGAGTAAGAAAATGACAAGCAATCCCTAGGTCCAAGAGTGATCCAGGCCATTGGAAGTAAATTTAAAATGTGTACAGATACTTTGGCTGAAGAGTTTGTATACAAAATATTTTATAGGCAGTACTGAATTCTCACCACTGAAGCCCTGTATGGCATTTAAACCTACACCCCCTGATAAAATCTCTTTTTCACACAATAGTTTATTATTTTACTGATGCTTTTTTTTTAATGAAATCTCTGTAGTGTTACAGTAAGAATGATGGGGAAAATAGGTGTTGCCAAAGACTTTAATGACCCCCTATAAGCACAAGCCTGTTTTGCCAAATGCCAAAAGGAAAATCTGAAGAAATAGAACAAGAAATAAATGCTTCTGGGCCTCTATGCAGAAAGTGAACCAGAGCGTTGAGTTAATAGCAATTCCAATATATACAATCAAAGCCTCTTATAGCTGTAAAGTAAGATGGCACAACAGCTGTAAAGAGAGGAAAAGATGCAAGCACAACTGAATGTGTGTCATGGTTGGACCCAGTTGCATTTTCTAACAACCCCATTCCATATTTGCAACTTTACTGTTAATTTATCATAATATATATTGTGTAAAGAAATTGTCCCTGGGAATACAGCAAACTCTTAATACATTGTAAAGAAAGGTCTGAACACTGACCTACTCTGTTGCTATTTGTAATTAGCTGTGCAAAGTACACTGATTTGAGCTTAACCCACATTTGATGCTCTTCTCCAGGTTAATTTAAAGAGGTGTTCTGGATACTTTAGCTAAATACTTTGTGTTCATAACGAAATGGTCAGGCACAGCGCTTGATTTTCCTTGCCACAAGCAAATATGTCATATTAAGGAATCCTGGTAGATACAACTCCACTACATCCATTTATACTTTAGAATCAATGTATTACTCTGTCATCATTTATAATACAGCAAATTGCATTATCTACTCTTTTGAAAATTGAACAATTTTATGTATGTATAGCACCTATACTATTTAACTGCTAATAATATAATTTATACATTTCCAGTATGTATAAATATTTTTCTTGGAATGAGAGACCTAAATGGAAATTCTGACTACGTAATGATGTATATTGTAAGATAAGCTGCATCCAGTTCCATTTACTTTACATTAACGATATGACAAATGGTGATTGAATGCTTCCCAACTGTACTACTTAATAAGTGCAGAGTAATTTGAACATTAGGTTCCTAAATGATTTATGAGGGTTTCAGTCCTTGAGGCCACACAGAATAATTCTATAGGAAAATATATCTACAACCTAAAGAAAAGCATTGTATATAATTCCTTTAAACAAAATGAGTTTAATACTACCTTGGTGATCCCTATACTTTGTGTGCAAAATATTTCAAAAGTGGTTAGTAGGACAGAAGAAATTCAAACTATATACTGCTAGGGAATAGTACATCCTGGAGGATGTGCAGAGCTATGTGACTAGTATGAATTATACATCCAAGGTGTGGAGTGTTGTTCCTCAGGCTGAGTCTGCAAGACTGGCATCTACATTTGTTTTAAAGAAAATTTTATACACATGTAACAGCCACATAGTTGGGTTAAAAAAAAAAAAAAAACCTATCCATCACATTTAATGAATAATAAACTAGTAAAATGTGACAAAAAATAGGGGACACTAAGGACACACCTCTATTACATTAACCACGACTCTTTCCTACACCCCCTCCCCAACACCTTTTTCTTTTTTTCAATATATCTATATACTGATGTGATGTTTCATATCACAATTGTAATGCAACTAAAGTAGAAAAATGTACACTGATTTTCTCCAAGAAAATGCCTTTTGCAGTATAATTAAAGAAGGGGTATTTCATAAAAACATTCTATGGATATAGGCAACAGCAAATATAAGGTGGAGGGTTTTTTTTTTTATTATTTTATTTTGGAATAATTTTTAACAGTTTTACATACCCCGCCATCCTGCTTCCTAGGTTTCCTATGCATCTCAATTTCATCCATCTCTGTAATTCATGTATATTACCTTCACCTCGCTTACTCTGCACATTAACCCCTTCATCTCCATTGCAACAAAAATGAGATCACCTTGTATTATCTGTTTCAAAAAAGGGTAATTTTCAGTGTATGTATTGTCTTGACATTTTATTTATAATTACAGTAAACCCCCGCTCCATCGCGGTTCAGTTTTTGCGGTCCCGGTATATTGCGGGTTTTCTGTAATGTTATTTTACTATATAAATTATTGAAAATTAAATATTATTGTTTTCCATAGCTCGTGCTCTGTCTCTCAGTATCTATTATGTGTTTAAATGAGTTTCTATTGTTTTAAAAGTGTGTTTAAAGACCTTAAAATGCTTTTAAGTACAGTGACAGCAAAAAAACATGCCTACAATGCATTTTAATAGGGTTTTTCTATTTCACGGATTTTCACTTTTCGCGGGTGGGTCCGGAACGTAACCCCCGGGATGGAGGGGGGTTTACTGTATTTTATAACCGAAAGTAAGGGAAGCAGATTTATTTAAAATGTTGAGGTGTGTGTGTGTTTTTAACTTAAAAAAAAAAAAAAAAAAAAAACAGCAATTAATAAATATCATCAAAAAGCTTTATCTGTGATATAAAACATTAATTTGAGTACAGTTTTGTGTGACCGAGATCTTGTCGATCAAATTATAACCACACTGAAAAATGGCTAGGTAATGAAGGAGGTTATACAGGCTAGTATTCAGTTGGTTAGTGTTGTTATTTTCTGAACAAGAAGTAAAAGCACTTTAAAATTGGTCCTCACTGTGACAACTACACTCTTGGATCCCACCCTGTGCAGAGATTTTCCAGTTCGCGAACAACAGTTCAAGCAAAAGTAGATTGAGAGCGATCCTCACTGGAGCAGGTTAATGGAACAGTTAACCCTTTACACAAACACATAGACACCACACACATACACAGTAGTTGCCACCACATGTTTTAATGGAAACACATACTGCAAACAGCATCTACTGTTGCATTTCTGACCTTAAAGACCCCTTTCACACTGGTGTGCTTTTTCCGCTCTTTACCAGGGCCACAAAAGAGCATGAAAACTATTCCACATGAAATCCTATGCAACTTTATTACCCTGCAGGTGAGCTGTGCTTTGAAAAATCCTGCATGCTGCAGTTTTCCAAAGGGCAATAAAACTTGGGAATGCATCAAATGCTTATCAAAAGCTCATCAGTGTACAAGGGCACCTAACAAAAACAGACAATAAAAAAACTGTACAGTACATGGGATTAAAAATGAAAAATACTTGGCAAACCTCGCCTGGTCTTTTAGTGCTGCACAGAGTCTAATTCGCTTGCAAAGTAAGTTCAATCCGATATATCAGAGTCACTGATTCTTAGAAATGTGGCTCTGACAGTTTGTTTAGCAGTTTGTGTCAAACAAGAGCTCAAACCTGCAAATGCAGGCATATTTTCTTGTCCCTGGAGAAGGCGTTTACAAAATTTGTTATTAGTTTTTTTTTTTTTTTCCTTCATGTATTCTGTGCATTAAGATAAAAAACCTTCTGTGTGCAGCAGCCCCCCTAATACTCACCTGAGCCCATCTCTATCCAGCAGTCTGAGTTCCTTGGCCATTACATAATTGTCTGTCAATCAAAGTCAATTAGCTAATCACGTGAGAGAGGAAGGGGGGTTCCTGACAACCCTGGGCTGTGGTTGTGGGGATCCATTGGCGGGGGGCTTGTCGGAGTCTGAAAGCCCTCTTTAACAAGGGAGCCCTCAGATCCCGCCCCCCATGTTAATTGATATCGGATACAACGTACCTGTACCCATTCACCAAAACAGTGTAAAAAAAAAAAAAGTAAAAACTACAGGAGACATAGGAAAAATAGGATCAATAACGACGCCCACCTCCTAAGAGGCTACCTGCTGTATGCCTGCTCTTTGGCTTTGATAGTTCTTTTAGAGGCAAGAGGCAGGGCCACCCAGCTACGTCACCCAGTGACACCGCCCCTTCTGACGTCACATGACGTTGTTCAACTTCAGAAGGTGGGTAGCCTCTTAGGAGGCAAAGCATTTTTTGCAATTTTTCTATTTTTAAAGTTGGCGGGCATTGTGATTAACAGTAGATTTACATCAAGGGACACTTTTTTTTTTTTTTTCTTTTATAAAGTACTTGTCAAACTGTTTCCTGTGGTTTTTTACTTTTTTACACTTTTTTTGGTGAATGGGTACAGGTATGATGTACCCAATATCCATTAACATAGGGGGGGCAGGATCTGAGGGCCCCCTTGTTAAAGGGGGCTTCCAGATTCCGGTAAGCCCCCTCCCACCTGCAGATCCCAACAACGACAGCTCAGGGTTGTCGGGAAGAGGTCCTTGTCCCCATTAACAAAGCAAATCACCCCCCTCATGTTGAGGGCATATGGCCTAATATGGTTGAGGAGGGGGAGGGAGCTCACTCGTCCCCTCCCCATTTCCTGACCTGCCAGGCTGCATGTTTGGATTAGGGTCTGATATGGATTTCGGGGGGGGACCCCACGCTTTTTTTTTTCTTTATCTGTATTGCTGGGAGGCTGCAATACATTACAGCCACAAGCAAGTTTAAATGTTTTTTTTCTTTAGAAATGTCAGTATTGCTGCAGCAGGCTCCATCGTACAGATGCGCCACTTTACAAGCACATTAAGGGGACCCCCCCAGGCATGATAGTTAAAGGAATTTTTATTATTGTTTCTCGTTATGCATCATTAAAATCACTGGTCCTTTTAAAAATTAGCCTTTTAAAAAAAATGTTTTTGCATTGATACATGTCCCCCCCAGGGTAGTACCTGTGCCCCCATACACTTTTTTTATGGCAATAACTTGCATATAAGCCTTTAAAATGAGGACTTTGATTTTTCCTGTTCGTGTCCCATAGACTTGGAGTTAGCATGTTCGCTAGAACTTTTTTCCTGTTCGAGATGTTCTTACGAAGCCGCTACACCCACTGGTGTCCTTTGGATGTACTCTTTCCTGTGATATGCCAACTTTTAACCACCTCCAATGTGCATTATATTCTTACAAGCTTTTAACCACTTGCCGACCAGCTGCTGTAAATATACTGCGGCAGATCGGCTTGTTCCCGCGAAATGATATACCTGTCTATTCGCCACTGGGGAAGCTGATCTGTGGGTCCGGTGGCCTCGATTGCTCCCCGTTGAGACAGAACGGCGTAAACACGGCACACCACTGTTCTGTCAGCAATGAACACAGGGCTCCTGTGTTCTTCCTATTTAGGAACACAGGTCTCTGTGTTCATTCCATAAGGCCATCCCCCACAGAGGTAGAAAGCACCCCCTAGGGCAGTGATGGCGAACCTTGGCACCCCAGATGTTTTGAGACGACATTTCCCATGATGCTCAGACACTCTGCAGTGTAGTTGTGCATCATGGGAAATGTACTTCCAAAACATATGGGGTGCCAAGGTTCGCCATCACTGCCCTAGGGACACATTTTACCCTTTGATCGTCCCTGGTGTTAACCCCTTCCCTGCCAGTGTCGTCATTACAGTAACATTTTTAGCACTGATTACTGTAGTAATGCCACTGGTCCCCCCCCAAAAAGTGTCAATGTCAGTCCGTGTCCAATCTGTCTGCTGCAATGTCGCAGTCCTGCTAAAAATTGCTGATCACCGCAATTACTAGCAAAAAAAAAAATTTCTTAAATCTTTCCCCTAGTTTGTAGACATGATAACTTTGCGCAAACATATACAATATACACTTATTGGGATTTTTTTTTTACCACAAATATTTGGCAAAATACAAATTTGGCCTGACAAGGTGAAAAATAATTAGATTTTTTTTTTTAATTATTATTGGGAATGTTCTATAGCATAAAGTAAAATATTATTATTATTTATTTATTTTCAGAATTGTTGCTCTTTTTTTTTTTGTTTTATAACACAAAAAATAAAAATTGCAGAGGTGATCAAATACCACCAAAAGGAAGCTCTATTTGTGGGGGGGGGGGGGGGGGGGGGGGGGGGAAGGACATCAATGTTATTTGGGTACAGCGTCACACGACCAGGCAAATGTCAGTTAAAATAATGCAGTGCCGAATTGCAAAAAATGGCCTGGTCAATCCTTTCCGGTCCAGAACTTAATACATTTTATTGGTCTACACTCAAAGGCACCTGTTCTTTCTCTCTTTGCATGTACTGGAGGTAGCTTCTACTCCCCTCTACAATGCTAGCCCTGAATCTATGGACTTGTCTGGCCGTCTTATAAGGTGCTATACAAAAGGACTATATTTTATATGGTTTGGAC
Organism: Pelophylax lessonae; assembly: GCF_965119305.1. Taxonomy (NCBI): domain Eukaryota; kingdom Metazoa; phylum Chordata; class Amphibia; order Anura; family Ranidae; genus Pelophylax; species Pelophylax lessonae. The sequence goes on along the minus strand of NC_138768.1, from coordinate 220,241,290 downwards.
TTTGTCTTAATGCTTGACTTGGTTCCCTACTAGCACCAGATCACTCTTATGTCTTGGTAAGGCTTGCTGACTGTAACATAGCCATTTATCTAGTAAAATACCGTAACTTTTGTTCTGTAATTCAAACCCAGACTGCAAGACACAGAGAGAATGTAACATTTGCATCATTTTAACAACAAAGCAGAAATTCAATTCCAGAATAAATATGTTGTGTGTGTTTTGTACCAGACTAGGCAAAACTAATCTTGGAAATACCAATCCTCCCCTAAAACTAATCACCGATATTGCCCTGAACAGTAGTTTTTGTTAATTAAATATTGACCTCTGCAATGGTTGTCAGGTAACACTTCTGTTACACTATAAATGTACCCAGAGCAAATGACTGGCCGAAGTATTTTTTCCCTTAGTGGTTCTGATGGCAGGGACTTTATATAAAAAGGCTGCGCAAAACATTGCGATGCTTCATTCTTGGATAAGAACATCTAAAAAAAGATTGCTCTGGATTCATGTAGAGTAGCTAAATCACCATGGTTACAAGGTGTTAGTGATGTAGTGGATATGATTTTAAAGAGAGGATGTCCTAGAGTAAGTGTAGGCAAACAGCGAAATATACAGTTGAAATACAAATGTGTAAGTGGTCTTATCTGCCTAAAATGGTGTGATTTCTTTTCAGCTAGTTTTCTCATTAAAACATTCCCAACAGATACTGCACAAAGCCCTGACCATGTTATTTATTTTTTCCTACCAGTAAAGCAATGATGCTTAGCCAAAGGAGAGATAGAGATAAAACAGCTGCTCATTGAGAAGGTAAGATCTATGCTCTCTTCTCATTGGTTAGATTTAAAGCACTGTGCAATGCAGCAAAACGCAATTGGCTTGCAGCACTGCCTAGAGGCCTAAAGCGGTTGTAAAGGTTTTTTTTTTTACCCTCCTGCAGTCTATGCATGAAGTTAAAAAAATATTCTGTGTGCAGAAGCCCCCACAGCCCCCCTAACACTTACCTGAGCCCCCTCTTGATCCAGCAATGTCTAAAAGAGCCTTGCCTCTCTGGGGACTCGCACTACTGATTGGCTTTTGGCAGCAGCGGGAGCCATTGGCAATTGTCAATCACAGCCAGTGAGAAAATCAGGAGAGGGGGCAGGGCCAAGCCACGGCTCCATGTGTGAATTGACACCCAGAGCCACGGTTGGGAACGCTGCTTGCTGTGGGGGCACCCAGCAAGAGAGAGGAGCCAGGAGCACCGGTGTGGGACCTGAGAAGAGGAGGATCTGGGCTGCTCTTTGCAAAACCAACTGCAGAGAGGAGGTAAGGATAACATGTTTGTTAAAAAAACAAACAAACAAGGCTTTAATATCACTTTAACCATTTGCCAAACACAATACGTAAATATATGTTGCAGTTTTCAAGTGGTTTACTGGGCTTATGGCTGAAGATATCAATCCCAACCACTTTATTTTTTTTTAGAAAGCGTTCCAAGTGGCTCATGAGCCACTGAATAGCTTTCAGAAGCAGAAGGAGAGGACGCCCCCACTGGCTGCTCGTCTGTGTTTCTCTGGCTTACCTTTTCTGATGGCTCAGCTGAGAAACTATCTGAGGGTGCTGCAGGCTGGTCACACAGGCAGTCAACGAGTAGATCTGCTTTGGTCACCTCTATGGCCTTGGAGGACCAAAGCAATGCAATGAACTTTCACATTATACAAAAAAAATTGGGCTAACTTTACGGATACGTTTTTTTTTCAACGTTGTCACACTTTGAATGACAATTGTGCGGTCATGCTACACTTCCCATATGACATTTGTATCATTTTTTTCACACAAATAGAGCTTTCTTAAAGAAAAAAGACAGAAAATTTTGAGAAAAAAGTTTTTTTTTCTATTTTTCTTTTAGTAAATTGTGATAAGTAATTTTTTCTCCTTCACTGATGTGCACTGATGAGGCGGCACTGATGGGCTACACTTATGGGCACTGATGAGGTGGCACTGATAAGGAGGTACTAATATGCCGCACTGACGGGCGACACTGAGGTGAGCACAGATGAGCAGGCACTGATGGGCACTGACTGGCAGCACTATGGGCACTAATTGTGGGCACTGATGATGGGCACTGATTGGCACTGTTTTTTTTTTCTTTTTTACGTTTCTGTAATCGGGGCACTGATTTGTGCTCCGATAACCTGTCCTAGTCTCTGACAGTGTAAGTTGAAGAGAGCCGATAAACAGCACTTCCTCATTTACATGTGATTGAACACAGCCGATCACATGGGTAAAGAGCCAAATCATCACCTAGCCTAAAGCAATTAGTCTCTGTTTGTCCTTGGAAATATGTTGGATGTTAATTCTAAGGATTAATATTTTACAGATTGCATCTCTGTATCATGATCATGTGACAGAATGATCATGTGATGGTCACTAGAGATGTCCCAAACTATTCGCCGGCGAACAGTTCCCGGCGAACATCGCTTGTTCGCCTCAGCGGGAGAACATATGCGATGTTCGGTCCACCCCCTATACATCATTATTGAGCAAACTTTGACCCTGTACCTCACAGTCAGCAGACACATTCCAGCCAATCAGCATACCCACCCTCCCAGACCCTCCCACCTCCTATAAAAAAGCAAGGACAGCATCCATCTTAGATTCATTCTGAAGCTGCAGAGTTAGTTAGAGCAGGGAGAGTGCTGCTGCTGCTGAATTAATAGGGAAATCATTAGCTAGGCCAGTGTTCTATGTCCACTCCTGCTACAAGGACAGCATCCTGACAGCACCCCAAAAAAGCCCTTTTTAGGGATGGTATATCAGTCTGCTTTTATTTATTTTTTTCTATATATATACAGACTGTACTGTGTGCAAACCACTCATATTCGGTGGGACAGTACCTTGCAGATAAGAAAGTCATTTCATTTTTACCCTTTAATATAATTGCAGTTGCCTGCCAGTGTGTGTCAGACCCACTGACTGAACTGTGCCCACTGCCAGTGCCCACCACTCATATAGGGTGGCACAGCACCTTGCAGATAAAAAATTCATTTAATTTTTCCTCTGTAATATAATTGCAGTTGCCTGCCAGTGAGTGTCAGGTCCACAGACTGTACTGTGCCCACTGCCCACCACTCATATAGGGTGGCACAGCGCCTTGCAGATAAAAAATTAATTTAATTTTTCCTATAATAAAAAATAAAATTCATCCAGAAAAAACAGGAACTGGCTTTTTCATTCGAATTTAAGTAGTGCAGGGATGGTGATAACCTCTTACCAAATAAATAGGATGATAACCTATACCAAAATATATGAATCAGATGTGATAAATATAAGCATAAAATCATAAATGCATAAAAGCATGAAATCACATCAATAGGAGTCCATAAAGTCCATAGGTATAAAGTGCATAGAGCAATGAAAGTGCAAACATGAAGGATCACAGGTGCGACTTATGGGGACCACCCTTGCTTGCCACCACCACACAGTGCCGGGAGAAGTATCTGAAATTCAGACTCACTATAAATTTACCAGGAAATCTTCCAGAGGACAGCACAAATCAGAGATCTGGAGGAAATCTGATTTTACTATATGCTGTTGGCTAGTCCATGAGAGTGGTTAGGCATAGGCGTCTAGTGAGTCTGAATTTCAGATACTTCTCCCAGCACTGTGTGGTGGTGGCAAGCAAGGGTGGTCCCCATAAGTTGCACCTGTGATCCCTCATGTTTGCACTTTATTGCTCTATGCACTATTTACCTATGGACTTTATGGACTCCTATTAATGTGATTTCATGCTTTTATGTATTTATGTTTTTATGCTTATATTTATCACATCTGATTCATATATTTTGGTATATGCTATCATCCTATTTATTTGGTAAGAGGTTATCACCATCCCTGCGCTACTGAAATTCGAATGAAAAAGCCAGTTCCTGTTTTTTTTGGATGAATTTTATTTTTTATTATATTTACTCATTTAAGTAGCAGCAATTTGTGTTATTTGTGTTATTCTGTCAGGTTTGTGTTACCTGTATTTCCTAAAGCGCAGCGGATTACAACATCGTCTATTAATTTAGTACAAGTAGTGATATTTATATTTTTTCCTCTGTAATATAATTGCAGTTGCCTGCCAGTGAGTGTCAGGCCCACAGACCGTACTGTGCCCACTGCCCACCACTCATATAGGGTGGCACAGCAACTTGCAGATAAAAAAGTAATTTCATTTTTCCTCAGTAATATAATTGCAGTTGCCTGTTAATGAGTGTCAGGCCCACAGACTGTACTGTGCCCACTGCAAATGGACTGTTTGCGGTTGTTTGCGGTGCGTTAAACGGGGAGTTTGGTCTGTCAGAGTTTGGTCTGTCACTGTGAAGCGGGCGTAACCCTTACACTACCTGATCAATACAACATCATACCTGATCGTATTCACACACTGGATGATTTAAAGCACGTTATTCCAAACAATTTAGGAATGTTAGGTGATTTATGCCCTTTATGGATTAAAACCCGACTCTGCGTCAACTACGTAATTTTCCATGGGAGTTTTGCCATGGAACCCCCTCCGGCATGCCACAGCCCAGGTGTTAGTCCCCTTGAAACAACTTTTCCATCACTATTGTGGCCAGAAAGAGTCCCTGTGGGTTTTAAAATTCGCCTGCCTATTGAAGTCTTTGGTGGTTCGCCCGGTTCGTCCGGTTGCGAACATTTGCGGAAGTTCACGTTCGCCATTCGCGAACATAAAATTTTATGTTCGCGACATCTCTAATGGTCACATCACTATCTCATTTCTGTGAATAGCTAAAGTTAACTCCATTCATACCTGCATATTCAGGAAACGTGAAAAATTTGTATCACACTTGCGTTGCCATTTCTTGGTAATGACACCCAAAACGTGGCTAGGAAATGCACATTTTGTTGTGCAACAAACGCTCTGATATGAGCTATAAAACGTGCAAAGCTCCCCACCCATAAAGGTGTAGTAACTTCTTCTTTTTTGGCGCTTTTGTCGCACATAGAGTAGCCCATTCAAGTGGACTGCTGTATGCCATCATGCAAAAACATGCCAAAAAACACGAGACATGCAGGCATCACATACTGTATTGTATATATGTAAACCCCATATATTTCCTGTCAAGTGATATTGATACTTCAAAGGGCTGATAAAGACAAAGTGGTTTATGTGAAAATTTATATTTGAATACACTAATCCAGGAAATGATGAAAATCTAGTATTTCAAAAGATTTTTTATGTAATAGAGATTCAAGATGCTGAGCTAGAAAGTTTTTTTTACTTATATGTTTATGGTTAAAGTGTGTGTATATATAGCCAATACTTTGTATTGCTATTGGCGTCCCTTGTGGGGGGTTTCCCTGTTCTATTATCTTGGTTCTGATTTGTCATGAAGACTGAAAGAAATCGGGAATCCAAAGTGTTATAGTTGTTACCAGGATAAAAAGTAAGAATACATTTCCCACCACCAGGACACCTGTTTATGTGACAACTGTATATGTATATATTGTGTAAGGGGTTGGCTTGGTAGCGGGTGTGGGTGACCCCTTGGGTGGGTTCGCTACACAGAGAGAGAGCCGAGGAGTGGTTGAAAACAACGGTCTATGGTTTATTCTTCCAATTTGCTGGAAGTGCAAGTATCCAAACAGCATAAATCAAACAAACATAAAATAAACCCTGGCCACTTGGGGCGTCTACCTTCATAACAACGGAACCTACCTATGGAGTCTGTCCCAAAGTACTGCTGGGCAGACATTGCTGGTCATACAGCAGAAAACCAATAGCCCATTTGTTTTCCTTTCACACAGAAAAATTCAACACCACCTCACCTTCAGAAGTCTCTCTCAGCTCACTGCTCTCCTTAACGCAAAAAGCCTCAGGAGGCAGCAATAGGTAGTCATCCTCTGGATAACTTATAGAGGCCTTAATTGCCTCATTCTGAATAGCTGAAGCTTTCCAACATCCTGAAACCTTTCTGGTTACCTCCTCAGCCGACACCTGATAGTAATTGGTGAATTGTCTAAACATGGCAGAAATGTATCTCCCGTCTGTGACAACACCGACAGATTTACCTGACTTCCTGTCACTATATATATATATATATATATATATATATATATATATACTGTATGTGTGTATGTACAGCAATCAGCTGTAACCTAATGACCACTGACAGTTAAGGTTAATAACATTGATTATCTCCTTACAATGGCATCTGAAAGTGGGTGGGGTTAGTGAACATGTCCCTGAAGTCTTGAAGTCTATATGTTAAAAGTAAAAAAAAAAATAAGCAAAGATTTTAGAAAACAGCAAGTGTGCAGGATCAGTGTATACTCTCACTTATTTACCAAATAAATTCATACATGTTTAAAACGAGTAAACAGCCCGGGGGATGTACACTGTTAATCAGAAGGGCTGCTTAGATGGTAAACTACTTCCAGTGGAGCTGGACCAGCCAGAAATGGAGAAAAGCCGGTGGCATCTACATCCGTCCCTCGTGCACCCCTGACAAATACCGTCAACCTTAACAGGATGGGTGGACTGCTACATGTTTCAGTGACCCTGCCCCCTTTGTCAAGCTGGTCCACATGGGGGAATGAGCCAGTTATATATACACGCAGAGGTTTTTGGACAAAGCAAGAGAGCCGCACTCTACAATTGGACTTTAAATGACAGAGAATTAAAAGTCCCAAACAGAGATAAATAATACATTTAGTTACATTGTAACAAAGAGGAGTACATGTTTAGACATCATGATACTACAGTGCATTCAGAAAGTTTACACCACGCTTCACTATTTCCACATGTTGTTATGTTACAGCCTTATTCTAACATGGATTCAATTCATTTTTTTCCCCTCAAAATTCTCCAAACCATACCCCATGATGGCCACATGAAAGTTTGTTTGCAAATTTAATAAAAAAAATCCCATGTACATAAGTATTCAGTCTTTTCTCAATACTTTGTTAAAGCACCTTTTGCACCAAGTACAGTCTCAAGTCTTTTTGGGTATGATTCTAGAAGCTTCGCACACCTATTTTTGGGCAGTTTCTCCCATTCCTCTTTGGAGGACCTCACAAGCTCCATCGGATTGGATAGGGAGTGTCGGTGCACAGCCATTTTCAGATCTCTCCAGAGATGTTCAATCATGTTCAAGTCTGGGCTCTGGATGGACCACTCAATGACATTCAGAGTTGTTCCCGTAACCACTAGGGATGATCGAACGGTTCGGGTCGACCATCGGTTTGACCTGAACATTGACTGTTCGAAATTCGGCCCAATTCGGAACTTTTGGCGGAAAAAGTTCGGAATTCAGCAACCAGAACCGGCCAAAATGCAATGGGCCCGGAATTGGGCTTTAAAAGTCTGTGATTGGACCAGAACCATCAGTAAAAGCCAATTGAGGGGGCAGGAGGATGCTAGGAATGTGATTGGAGTGACAAGGGGGTCCAGAGGCCAATCAGTAGTGAATATGCCCCCCAGTATATAACATAGCCCCGCCAAATCTCTAGCACTGTAATACAGGGGCTGTGGAAGAGAGTGGAAGCAGTTCTGTTACTCCTGCTGCAAAAGTGTCATTTAGCAATTATTAGTGTGAGGAAAGGCATATCTAGTGTAGTTAGGGTATTATATACCACTATAGTTAGATTCAATAATCTAGTTTCTGTAGGGAAAGTGTTAAGTGCCAGGGTGACCGTAGTGTAGTGTAGGATGAACTGACTCTGACTGCTATGCCAAGGTGACAGAACTCATCCATGTCAGGGTGACCGCCATAAGAAAAAGATTGTTTGTCTTAGAATTGCAGTAGAGCAGGGATGAGGCTCCGCTCCTGTCACACCTAGGCGTTTTTGTTTCAGGCGTTTATTGGGCTTTTTTGTGGACGTCTTTGGAGGAAGGCATGACATCTGAACTTCTGTGTAGGGGTATATATACACACACACACATATATGTATATATACACATACACACATATAGGTGTGATAGGAGCTGAACCCCATCCATGCACCTGGGCGTTTTTGTTGCAGGTGTTGGGCATTTTTTGGGCGTATTTGGAGGCAGGCATAACATCTGAACTTCTGTATAGGGGTATATATACACACACACATATAGGTGTGAAAGTAGCAGAACCCCATCCATGCAAATAATTTCATTAGCGCAGGGATGGGGTTCCGCTACTTTCACACCTATATGTGTGTATGTGTATATATACATATATGTGTGTGTGTGTGTGTGTGTGTGTGTATATATACCCCTATACAGAAGTTCAGATGTTATGCCTGCCTCCAAAGACGCCCAAAAAATGCCCAATAAACGCCTGCAACAAAAACGCCCAGGTGTGTTGTTGCAAGCATTTATTGGGCATTTTTTGGGCATTTTTGGAGGCAGGCATAACATCTGAACTTCTGTATAGGGGTGTATATATATATATATATATACACACACACATATATGTATATATACACATACACACATATAGGTGTGAAAGTAGCAGAACCCCATCCATGCAAATAATTTCATTAGCGCAGGGATGGGGTTCCGCTACTTTCACACCTATATGTGTGTATGTGTATATATACATATGTGTGTGTGTGTGTATATATACCCCTATACAGAAGTTCAGATGTTATGCCTGCCTCCAAAGACGCCCAAAAAATGCCCAATAAACGCCTGCAACAAAAACGTCCAGGTGTGTTGTTGCAGGTGTTTATTGGGCATTGTTTGGGCGTCTTTGGAGGCAGGCATAACATCTGAACTTCTGTATAGAGGGTATATATACACACACACATATATGTATATATACACATACACACATATAGGTGTGATAGGAGCAGAGCCACATCCCTGCGCTAATAAAAATTCTAAGAAAAATTATCTTTTTTTTCTGGTTCTGGACATGCTACAGAGCTGAAACTTCACAGGTACACCTTTTAGACCCGCCCAGACACTAAATCCAAAGAAATCTTTTTTTTTTTTTCCATAATTTTTTCAATAATTGGCTCTCTATCAAAAACAACAATTTTTAAGCACTTTTTTTGTGTGATTAATAGTCCCTGGGGCATGACCCATAACCCTAGGCACTTTTTAGGGGCATTTATTGGGTTTTAGGGCTTCAAAATTCTGTTTTTTGATTACCGAAGTTCGGGTCCCATTGATTTCAATGGGGTTCTGGAATCCGGACCCGGACTTTCGGGAAGTTCGGGTGTTCTGGTCGAACCAAACTTTTCAAAAGTTTGATCATCCCTAGTAGCCACTCCTTTGTTATCTTGGCTGTGTACTTGGGGTCATTGTCCTTCTGGAATATGAACCTTCACCCCGGTCTGAGGTCCAGAGCGCTCTGGAGCATGTTTTCACCAGGGATGTCTCTTTACATTGCTGAATTTATCTTTCCCTCGGTCTTGACTATTTTCCCAGTTCCTGCTCCTGACAAACATCCCCACAACATGATGCTGCCACCACGACCATGCTTCACTGTAGGGATGGTATTGGCCACAGGTGATGAGCAGCGCCTGGTTTCCTCCAGACATGACACTTGCCATTTTAGACCAAAGCATTCAGTCTTTATATAGTTACATAGTAGTTAAAGTTGAATAAAGACAATAGTCCATCCAGTTCAACCTGTGTAGGTGTTTGCGGCCGTACTCCTTTCCCATACCCCTGAATGTTATGATCCTTGAGATGTACATCCAAGAGTCTTTTAAAAGTAGCCATACTTCCCACAGTTACTACCATTTGTGGTAGAAAATTCCACAGTCTTGTAGCCCTTACTGTAAAGAACCCACTGCATAGCCTGAGGTTAAAACTCTTCTCCTCTAATCGCATTGTATGGCCCGTGTCCTCATGAATTCCTTGCGACTGAATCATTTTTTCACTATGTTGAGATCACCGTTGAGGTATTTATAAATCTCTATCATGTCCCCTCTCAGGCATCTCCTCTCCAGGGTGAATAAATCAAGCGCTCTTCAAAATTAAGGTCCTCTAATCCCCTAATCAGTTTAGTTGCCCTTCTTTGGACTCTTTCCAGCTCCAACACATTCCTTCTGAGGACTGGCGACCAGAACTAGACAGAATACTCCAGATGTGATTGGACCAGTGTTTTATAAAGTGGTAGGATTATAGTTTTATCTCTGGAATACATCCCCTTCCTTATGCATGCTAATATCCTGCCGACTTTGGCAGCTGCAGCTTGACATTGCATGCTATAGCTAAGTCTATTTTCTACTAAGACCCCCAGATCTTTCTCCATTTTTGATTTCCCCCAGAGTTTCACTCCCTAAAGTGTATTGTGCTTTTAATGTTTTTAATCCCCAAATGCAATACCTTACACTTCTCCACATTAACCCTCATTTGCCATGTAGTTGCCCACTCATTCTGTAAGATTCCTGCCTCATGATATGAAGGTATTGCCCTGCTTAATTTTGTGTCATCTGTAAAAACTGAAATCGAGCTACTGATCCCCTCCTCAATGCTATTTATGAAAACATTTAACAAGATTGGTCCCAGGACTGAGCCTTGGGGGACCCCACTTTCCACCTTAGACCAGTAGTATGCGTTATTTATTACCACCCTTTGGACACACCCCTTTAACCAGTTCTGTATCCAAGAGCAGACCTTGTGGGCGATGCCTGCAGAACTTATTTTATACATTAAGCGCTTGTTTCGCCAGACTAGAGTATTTTGTTTCTGATGGTCTGAGAGTCCTTCCAGTGCCTTTTGTCAAACTTATGGCTGGCTGTCATGTGCCCTTTACTGAGGAGTGGCTTCTGTCTGCCACTCTACCATACAGGCCTGATTGGTAGAGTGCTGCAGAGATGGTTGTTCTTCTGGAAGGTTCTCCTCTCTCCACAGAGAAACCCTGGAGTGCTGTCAGATTAACCATCGGGTTCATGGTCAACTCCCTGACTAAGGCCCTTCTCCCTCGATGGCTCAGTTTGGCCATGCGGCCTGCTCTAGGAAGAGTCCTTGTGGTTCCAAACTTCTTCCATTCACTGCTAGAGGCCACTGTGCTCATTGGGACCTTCAGTGCTGCATACATTTTTCTGTATCCTTTCCTAGATCTGTGCCTTAATACAATCCTGTCTCGGAGGTCTACAGACAATTCCTTGGGCTTCATGGCTTGGTTTGTGTTCTGACATGTACTTTTAACTGTGGGACCTTATACAGACAGGTGTGTGCCTTTCAAATCATGCCTAACCAACTGAATTTACTACAGGTAGACTCCAATCAAGGTGTAGAAACATCTCAAGGATGATCAGTGGAAACAGGATGCACCTGCGCTCAATTTTGAGTGTTACGGAAAAGGCTGCAAATACTTATGATGTAATTTTTCGCTTATTTTTATTACTTTTTCAAAGATTTCAAACTAACATTTCATGTTGTCTTTATGGGGTATTGTTTGTAGAATTTTGAGGAAAATAATGAATTTAATCCCATTTAAAATAAGGCTGTAACATAACAAAATGTGGAAAAAATGAAGCGCTGTGAATACTTTCCGGATGCACTGTATCTGTGTAAGATGCATGGAACTAAAACATTAAATCATCATAAGAAAATCCTTTGCATAAACAACTGGTTTATTCCTTGAAACAAGGAAAGATCAATAAATTTCCTAATACATTCTAAAAAAAAAATGAAATTCATAATATATTGATGTAATATGGATAATAAAATACAAAATAAATGCAATGAAGAATATATTTAAATATTAATAAATAATTAAATAAATGAATAGCATCCATCTTTTTTACTTTTATGAATAAAATTTGCCAGTTAAGTGTCCCAAATTCATCCAATACATAATTGTATTTTTCTTAATAAATATTTTTATAATTCCGAATAACGGAATGAATAAAATGATTGGAACTGAGTTTAAATTAAATAAAAAAGGAATCGTGGTGAGAGGCAAGATGACAACAGATGGTTGCAACTGATTATGCACAACTAAATGCACAAGGAGATGCAGATGAGCATGCAAAGGATCGCGCACACACACACCAGTAGATCCATACGCTATATTACCGAAAGTATTGGGATGACTGCCTTTACACGCATCAGGACTCTGAGGACTCTGAGCAAGTCAGTCAAGTTCCTCCACTCCAAACGCATTCATCTATATCTTTATGAACCTTGCTTTGCGCACTGGTGTGCAGTCATGTTGGAACAGGAAGGAGCCATCCTCAAACAGTTCCCTTCACTGGAACTAAGGGGCCAAGCCCAACCCCACCTAGTTTGGGGTGGAGGAACTTGACTAGCCTGCACGGATGTTCAGCCCTTATCCCTCACAGCTGTATACTAGCTCCTCTCTGTTCCAAGCCGCTCCCCCATCTCCCTGACAACTGATGACACTGGCTCCAGCTCTAACCATATAAGAGGGAGCTTCCTTTGGTCTCTAGGCAATGCCTGACGAAGGGGCATGCATGCCCTGAATGCTAGCACCGCCCCGCTTCAGCCGGATGTGATGAGGGAGAAGCTGTGACGCCGACAGGACACCAGGAAGTGCCAGAAGCAACTGACACAGCCAGGGCTGTCTACACCTCTCTTGTCTCCCCTGCAGCAGATCGGATGACTTGCTGTAAAGCCTGATTTCCCATCACTCATGTGAGTGCATTACCTTTTATGCAAATAAAGGATTGTTTTAATACTACACTCAGGTGGCGCTGCTCTGTTCTCTCTTCTTTATTTGTCTACAATGCACAGAGTCCCCTCCTAACTCTGCTAGAGCCGGCAGCCACCCAGCCATCCATCTCTACATAAACTCTACTCCATGGACTTTGTATCTATATACACCTGAAACATGTATCATTATTGTGTTTTTTAATATTTTTTGATTCTGTATATTTGTTTTTATATCTATTGTTTACATTCGTTTTTATAATTCTCCCCTCACACTGTGGGTTAATTAGTGCTGGTCCAGCATCTGTTATATATTTCTGTAGCCTGCACAAAGTCCTGACCTCAACCCGATAGAACACCTTTGGGATCACTTGGAGCGCAGAATGCAAGCCAGGCCTTCCCATCCACATTCGTGTCGGACCTCACAAATGCGCTTCTAGAAAAATGGTCAAACATTTCCATAGACACACTCCTAAACCTTGTGGGCAGCCTTCCCAGAAGAGTTGAAGCTGTTATAGCTGCAAAGGGTGGGTCAACTCAATATTGAACCCTACGGACTAAGACTGGGATGCCATTAAAGTTAATGTGCGTGGAAAGGCAGGTGTCCCAATACTTTTGGTAAAGTGTATGTGTGCACGCATGCAAGCAGCCATGTACACACCCATGTGCCCACATGCAAAGGGGCTAACCACATGCATGGTGCACACACATGTGGAAAGTTAGTGCTAGATATTACAGTATACCTTCAGAGGTCTATTGGAGTCCATACTTTGATGCTATAGATAAAGTATGTGGGTGGACAGCAGCTTCTATGCTATACACGTGATCTGTGTGTATGTTACTCGTCTGCTCGCGTTTTGCGAGTGGAAAATTATTTAGGGCGAGTGTGGGGCTGCTCCGGGAGCCACTCAGGGGAAGAGAGGAAGAGGAAAGCCGGCCAGCTGACAGGACTGGATAGTCACAGAGCGCCGATCATACAACTAACAGCTTTAATTTTAATTGCCGGGCGCTCGCTGACACAGAGTCTCGCCTCTTAGCTCGGCTTCTTTGATAGACGTCACACGTCTTGGTTGGCCAGGTGTTCTGTCTATCAAAGAAGCCGAGCTAAGAGGCGGGACTCTGTGTCAGCGAGCGCCCGGCAATTAAAATTAAAGTTGTTACAGTGGGATGATCCGCGCTCTGTCATTATCCGGCCAGCTTTCCTCTTCCTCTCTTTCTCTTCCCCTGCACTGGTCAGTGTATTGACAGGCACAGCTAAAGCTGCCTTCATAGACACAGGTGAAGCTGCATTGTCGGGCACAGATAAAGCTGCATTCATGGGCACAGGTGAAGCTGCATTGTCGGGCACAGATAAAGCTGCATTAATGGGCACAGGTGAAGCTGCATTAACAGGCTCAGGTAAAGCTGCATTGTCGGGCACAGGTAAAACTGCATTGGCGGGTACAGGTGAAGCTGCATTGATGGGCACAGGTGAAGCTGCATTGACGGGCTCAGGTAAAGCTGCATTGACGGGCTCAGGTAAAGCTGCATTGACGGGCTCAGGTGAAGCTGCATTGACGGGCTCAGGTGAAGCTGCATTGACGGGCTCAGGTGAAGCTGCATTGACGGGCACAGGTGAAGCTGCATTGACGGGCTCGGTTGAAGCTGCATTGAAAGACACAGGTGAAACTGCACTGAGGGGTACGGGTGAGGTAGCATTGACGTGCACGGGTGATGCTGCATTGATGGGCACCTCTGGCAACAAAAGTGAGTACACCCCTAAGTGGAAATGTCCAAATTGGGTCCAATTGGCCATTTTCCCTCCCTGGCGTCATGTGACTCTTTAGTGTTACAAGGTATCAGGTGCGACTAGGGAGCATGTGTGTTAAATTTGGTGTTATCACTCTCACTCTCTCATACTAGTCACTGGAAGTTCAACATGGCACTTCATGGCAAAGAACTCTCTTAGGAACTGAAAAAATAATTGTTGCTCTACATAAATATGGCCTAGGCTATAAGGAGATTGCCAAGACCCTGAAACTGAGCTGCAGCACGTTGGCCAAGACCACACAGTGGTTTAACAGTACAGGTTCCACTCAAAAGAGGCCTCACTATGGTCGACCAAAGAAATTGAGAGCATGTGTGTCATATCCAGAGGTTGTATAGAGTGCTGCCAGCATTGCTGCAGAGGTTGAAGGGGTAGAGGGTCAGCCTGTCCATGCTCAGATCATATGTGCCGTACACTGCTTCAAATTGGTATGCATGGCTGTCATCCCAGAAGGAAGCCTCTTCTAAAGATGATGCACAAGAAAGCCCTCAAACAGTTTGCTGAAGACAAGCAGACTAAGGACAGGGATTACTGGAACCATGTCCTGTGGTCTGATGAGACCAAGATAAACTTATTTGGTTCAGGTGGTGTCAAGTGTGTGTAGTGGCAACCAGATAAGGAGTAGAAAGACAAGTGTGATTTGCCTAAAGTTAATCATGGTGGTGGGAGTGTCATGGTTTGGGGCTGCATGAGCGTTACCAGCACTGGGGAGCTATAGTTCATTCAGGGAACCATGAATGCCAATATGTACTGTGACATACTGAAGCAGACCATGATCCCCTCCCTTCAGAAACTGTGCCACAGGGCAGTATTCCAACATAATGACCCCAAACACACCTCCAAGACAATCACTGCCTTGCTAAAGAAGCTGAGGGTAAAGGTCATGGACTGGCCAAGCATATTTCCAGACCTAAACCCTATTGAGCATCTGTGGGGCATCCTCAAACGGAAGGTGGAGGAACCCAAGGTCTCTAACATCCACCAGCTCTGTGATGTCATAATGGAGGATTGGAAGAGGTTTCCAGTGGCAACCTGTGAAGCTCTGGTGAACTCTTTGCCTAAGAGGGTTAATGGTGGCCACATAAAATATTGACACTTTGAGCCCAATTTAGACATTTTAACTTAGGGGTGTATTCACTTTTGTTGCCAGCAGTTTAGACATCATTAGCTGTGTGTTAAGTTATTTTGAGGGGGACAGCAAATTTACACTGTTATACATATATATGTGTGTATATGTATGTGTATATGTATGTGTATATGTATGTATATATATATATATATATATATATATATATATATATATATGTATATGATATATAATATACAGTAAACTATACTGACCTGCTCTGTCTAAAATTGACATTAGTAGTATAAAGATTTGACTGTGCTTTCTGCATAGCATTGGAGGATGTTGATATAGTTCTTTTCATGATGTAGCCAATGTATGTGTTACTTTCTGACAGCTGATAAAGCGGATTTGCAAATCAAGAACTCACATAATACATTTCCAGCTGGGAAATGTACTTAATTGCTTTAAGAGCTAATGCTTAACTCTGATTCATCACAGTTTCTCATTGTTACAGCGTGTTATATGTTGGAGACTGTTTAGCAGCAGGAGACAAAGTTGAAAGGTCCCATTGATATGTTTACAACTGCAAATAGCACATCTGATCGAGCTAAAAGATATCATTTAATTCAACATGGAGCCTGGACATTCTGCTCTAATGTTTTATTAGGAGTCGAAAAGCGCTCTGCAACTAAGCTGCAGTGAGATTTTCTTTGCAAACATTTGCTAGCTGGGAGCAATAAGGGAAACAAATGATCTGTTTGAGACGATGAGGAAGCATATTAATGCTAGATGTATGCAAATGTGCCATAATGGACCTAACATGCATTAGGTTCATAGTAAAGGGGAACGATCTCCAGATGGCAGAATGATAGTAATTCAAGTCACTTCTATATAAAGTATGTCACATTGATTAAAAAATAAAGTCAGTTTTGCCCTTGATGCAGTTGTATTAAAGGATTTGCTTAGACAAAATACAAAAACAGTCAGTAGATTGCGAATGGTTGTTATTGTAGCCGAAAAAATAAGTATGTTTTACTCATTTCTCTATTTTGTGCAACTTTCAAGTCTGGCAATCACAGGTCGCACTTTTGATGGCCTCACCTTGGACATTATACATTTTACAGTAAAATATGGAAGAGAAAAGGGGTAAGCATCAGTAAGACATTGCAGAAGAGGGGGACGAGGGTAAAGTCAAGCATATAGCGGAAAGCAGTTAGCTTCCTTCCAGTTTCCGTTTACAATACATGCAAGCTGTTCATTTTGAGTCTTTATCTTTATAGGTCGAATGAGAGTGCATACTTTCCACTACTTGTATATAAGGAGGTCATATATATATTTTTTAAATATATTATATATTGTGTGTATATATATATATATATATGTATATGTGTGTGTGTGTGTATGTATGTGTGTGTATATATATATATATATATATATACACACATACATACACATAGATCATAGTTGATGAGTTTTTTTTTACATTAGTCTATCTACTGAAATTTGTTCCTGATACTAAAAATACAGCATACCTTTCCCTACATATTCTGTATTCTGTGCACTGTGTGTATGTCTTGCCAACTGTTGCAACTAGCTTTTAGGAAATGCATACTGAACATGTAACTATAGACAGGGAGCACAGTTCTAAATCTTTTGTTTGCCCAGAGATATTTATATTTAGAAGAGTAGACATTTTCAACCCAAAGAAAAAACACTCTTAAAGAAGTGTAATCCTCAAAAAAAAAAAAAAAAAACCTGAAAGACAAATGCATAATGATCTAACATGCATCACATACTAGCTCATTATGAAATACTTGCCTTAGAACAAAGCCCCCGCAGCGTCGCCCGCTCACCGCTGACATGGCCGACATGTTCCCCTGTTGTCTTTCCGGGTTCACATCCTCCGGCCATCTGATTGGTTGGGAGCCACCGATTACGGCACAGGGCTCCAAAGGAATGGCATGGGCGACCATTCTTCAGAGCGCATGCGCCAGTCACATCAATGGCTGCATGCAAAGTAAATATCTCCTAATTGGTGCATGTTTGGGAGATAGTTGCAGACAGTACCTATAGGTGAGCCTTATCATAGGCTTACCTATAGGTACAAGTTACAGAGGAAGCTTTACTTCCTCTTTAAATCAAGGAAAGCTATTCTGATTTAATAGGCAGGTAAAAATTCCAGCTGGCAGGTACATATGGTTAAGCTATTTGCCTTTTATTAGATGTTGGCAAGGTAGAATAGAACAAAACATAACTATGTGGAGATTATCCAGTAAACATCGGTGTTTGGGAATAAACACCAGTCTTTTCACATATTGTCACTTGGGAAAGAGACGTGCAGGCCCACCTGCTCCTTTTTTTTTTTTCCTCTCTCTCCAACAAAATGACATAGTTATCCCCTAAGGCTGACCATAGAAAAAAGCGTTTTTCCTTTCTGCAACCACGGGTTTCAGGAAAGAAAATAGTTCCATTCCCACATTGTTCTCTCGGCAGGGGGCAGGGAAGCTATAATAGCTGCTAGCAATGATCGCACGCAAAATCCGACTGGCTGGTTGTACCCAAGTTGAATGATCAATCAACTTGGGTACAGTCAGCCAGTCCGTACATGGTTCAAGTTGAATGGTCTATGGCCGGCTTCGGGCAACTGGATACTCCCTGGGTCAACAACCTATAGTGACATACAAATCACAGCTTTTGCATATGTAGCAATCAGACTGCCATTTAATGTAAAATATTTTACTGGTGATTTATCAGTCAAAAACAACTTTTAATCACACAAAACCCATCAACTTATCAACAGTTTCTTTCAAAACTAATATATTATAGAAACTATTGATGGTGGGTAGCCTTGTGTGGTGGGTAGCCTTGTACGGTGGGGAACCAAATTCTTTCCATGTGGTCATCGTACGCAGCTGTGCTTCACCTTTTTACATACGAGTTCTCAGGGTGTCATGCCTGTGGTGAACCTAAAACCACATACATGTTCACATGCACAGATGTTGGTCCTAGAATTCTCCACTTTCTTCTCCTGGTCACTGCACACATTAACACCTTCACAACTGGAGGTTGATTACTAAAGAATTTGAGAATGTTCTCACAATAAAATGTCTGAAGATTCACTTCAATTATCCAATCATGTGAAAAAAAACATTCCTGTTTGCTTATTTCATCTGCGTGTGATTGGATAATTTAAAGTGAATCTTCACATATTTTACTGTGAGAACGCTTAAATCCTTTAGTAAAGCAGCCTCATGGAGTACTTACTCACAGGCCTATGCTTTATACATAACAAACATAGAAGTTCCAGGAACCCACGACCACCCAGGGCCCCCATGAGACATGGCATGGGCCTCCATGTCTCATGGGGGCTCCGGGTGGTCGGTGGGTTCCTAGAACCTCTGTGTTGGTTATATATAAAACCACCTGATGCATGATACATGGGGGGGGGTCTTTAATCATCAGGCTCCTTTTTCTCCATCACTACCCACTCTAGATTAGACCAGGTTTGCACCAGTAAAGCATATAACTCTCTTCACCACAGGCATTACCTGTACTTAATACAGTACTCACAGCAGATCATTACAAGGCCTCTTGTTGGAAAAGTAGTTTCTTTACTTGGCAGTAGTGCAAACTGAATAGTCCAAATACTGATTACATATAATGGTGAATCAACTTGCTTTTAAAACTTAGACATTGTCCCATTAGAGCCAAGAGGGCACATAGTGAAATCTTCTGCCACCGTTGTTCGTTAATTTCCAGGTCTTTCTGAGAGATTCCCATCCCTTCCATCCCTCCCCTGAAGGGGAGAGCACACAGAATTCCCTCTGGTCTTCACTCTCCAGTGGCCCCAGACAGTCACTCCAAGGAAGCCCCAAACTTGAGACTCCTCCCACCTTATAAAGGGAGACCCCATGTCACCACTCCACCACAAGGAGGAGAAACTCTTAAAGGGGATAATTTCTACCGGTTTTCAGCCATGCTACATCATTTCACTCGTGTTAACAAATACTCTTCACCTCTTTCATTTGCTTTCTTAAAGATAACTGACTACCAAACAAAGGCCTATTATGACAACAGAGAAGAAGTGCAGGCGCATTATTAACACAGCACAGATTAATCCTTGTGTTCTGTGCAGCCCCTTAAACCCAAGGCCCAAGCTGTATACAGGGCCCTGATAACTCTCCTATAGATAGACTAAAGCTTGTCATACACATTACAGTCCAATTGCACAATCTGATATATCAAAACATGTAACAGTGTGATATTTTGGGCCAAAACAAACCATTCAATTTCTATCCATTCAGACAGGTTCACGTACTGCATAGCTGTTAAAAATTTAGAAGAATATATATATAGTTTAGCTGTAATTTGTGTGCCTCGTTTAGGCTTTAAGTCCTGTCCCATCTTTTAAATGTCATCTACCAGAGCTTCAGTGGCCAATAGAGCTTTTGCCATCTAATATTTGAATGAATGAGCAAATGTCCCCTCATTTTCACAGCGATTTTCCAAAGTAGTGGTTCAGCTCTGATTTAGATCAGGTACAAATGCAAATTTTTGGAGCCCAGACTACCGGCGTCTTTATCGCTGGTTGTTAAGGAGTGGGCCAGGAAAATTTTAAGGGGATTCCCATGCCAAAATAAAAAAAAAAAAAAGACATGACACTCCCAAATCAATACCTATCTGAGCATGCAGCCTGGCAGACCAGGACAGGGGGGCCGAGTGAGCAACCTCCCCTCCTGAACCATACCTTGCCAAATGCCCTCAATGTGGTGAGGCACTTCAGGGTGGGGGGCACCCCAAAGCACCTTGTTGATGTAAAAAAAAAAAAAAAAAAAAAACAGACAGTTATTGACAATTCCTTTATTTAAATAAAAAATAAATAAATAAAAAAACGACCCCTGTTGTAGATCCAGCATCAATAAAGACAATTAATGCTGATGACCCCAAAAAAAAAAAAAAGCTCTGCACTCATTGCTGACTATCTGCCCGGTCCACCGTCTGACAGTTTCTTAATAGCTAAAAGAAGGGGGGGGGGACACTCCACAACATCATTGACTCAACATGCATCGGAGCTATTTAACACCTCAGCTATTTTTTTTTTTTGGGGGGGGGGGGTGTATGTGGTGCCAGCATTCATCATGATTGATGTTGGATCTACTCCGGGGAACATTGTGTATTTTTTTTTTTTTTTTTTATGAAGGAATTGTCAACCATTTTTTTTACACTTTTTTTGGGTGAATAAGTAGAGGTACAATACTCATTTACATAGAGAGGGGGGCTTCCAGATTCCGATATGCCCCCTGGCCGCAGACCCCCACAACCACATGCCAGGGTTGCGAGGAAGAGGCCCTTGTCCTCATTAACATGGGGACTAAGTGCTTTGGGGTGGGGGTGGCACAAAGCACCCCCCCATGTTGAGGGCATGTTGCATTCTAGGATTCTAGGATATGGGTCTAGTATGGATTTGGGAGGGACCTGTTTTTTTTTTTTTATTTTGCGTGGGGTTCCCCTTAAAATTAATACCAGACCCGAAGGGCCTGGTATGGACATGGGGGGAGACCCTACAACATTTAATTATTTTATTTTTTTTATCTGTATTGCCAGGAGCCAAAAATACATTAGACTCGAGTAAGTTGTAAATTACATTTCTTCCTTTTAGAAATGTCAGTATTGCTGCAGCAGGCTCAATACATCATACAAATGCGCCACTTTATGAGCACATTAAGGGACCCCCATGGCATGATATTTAAAGGAATTTTTCTTTTTTTATTGTTTCACTGTAAGCATCATTAAAATCACTGCTCCTTTAAAAATAATCATAGTACCCAGGTCCCCATACACTTTTTATGGCAATAACTATGAGCCTTTAAAATTAGGAGTTTTTTTCATGTTTGTGTCACATAGAGTTTGCATGTTCACTAGAACTTTTTCCCTGTTCGAGATGTTTTGGTGCAAACCGAACAGGGGGGTGTTCGGCCCATTCCTAATATCAATCTAAACTACCCTGTCCACCGGGAACACAAGATTTAACCTGCGCCATAGCATAGTTTTTACATAAGGCACTGTTTGGCCATGTTGGGTTTAAGGTTCACTTTCCATAGAGCTGTAGAAAATATTTTGTTGTTCTAGTCCAACATAACTTTGGGGGTTGATTTACTAAAGATAAAAAGACTGTTCACTTTGCAAGAAAGTTGTGCTTCACAAGGAAATTTTCCCCAGAGCTTAGTGAATCTGAGGTGAAGCTCTTCTGACTTCCATTGTCCAATCATATGCAAGCACAAATAGTTTTATTTTGCAACCATGTGTTTAAAAACAAAAAAAAATGTTGCTACATTCACTAAGCTCTGGAGGAAAATTAAATTGCAAAGTGCAACTTGCCATGCAAAGTAAACAGCATATTATTGCCTTTAGTAAATCCACCCCAAAAATAAATGACAGATTTCGAAAAGATTTAGAGAAGAAAATAATCATGTAAAAAAGATAGGGTTTATTTGAAGGAAACTATACTAGGCAATGTTCGCTCGCAAAAGTAAAATGTGATTTTCTTTTAATTAGAGTATGAGTTTAATCAATAGTCTTGCCAGGATTAAAACAAGCCTTTCTAAAAGCATAACAAATCAACCAAGCATTAATTTCTCAACATAAGACTAGAATTTGTGAGCTAATGGAGAACTCCACTTAATGCCAATCAGTGGAACAGGGCGAGGCACGTATGATGCACAAATAACACTTACTTCACAGATCTCATTCTGCTCATTGACTGGGCTCCACCTCAAGCAAAGTTACTGGAAGCCATGTAATGAAGTTCACAAGAAATACATGGACTAGGTCCTTAGTTGAATAACAGAATTTGGACACAAAGGTAAATGTCTTTTACTTGCTTTACCCATCTCCAATGTGCAATACTTACTACAACTAACCTTTGACCCATGACATTGTTAGGATAGAACACATTAGTTAGTAGCATGGTAAGCTGTTCACTTCAGTAGTAGTAGAGTGTTGCAGTGTGTTAACCATGGATAAATGCAGCAAGCCTGGAGTTAAAGTAATACTTTTTCTTTTCAGTAGTTTCTTTGGTTTTCAGCTAATTTAAATCTTAGAGAAGAAAAGTATGCATTTTAGATGGAGTGTTGATTTACATATATGCTGATTAGTGCTTAGATGACATAGTTAATAGTACAGCTAGTCCAGTATATACACTACATTACCAAAAATATTGGGACACCTGCCTATACAAGCACATGAACTTGAATGGCATCCCACTCTCATACATGGATGAGTGAGTTTGGGGTGGAGGAACTTGACTGGCCTGCAACCCGATGGAACACCTTTGGGATGAATTAGAGTGGAGACTGCGAGCCAGGCCCTTTCACCCACATTAGTGCCTGTCCTCACAAATGCCCTTCTGGGAAAATGGTTAAACATTCCCATAGACACACTCCTAAATCTTGTGGATTGCCTTCCCAGAGGAGCTGGAGCTGGTATAGCTGCAAAGGATGGGCCAACTCAATATTGAACCCTACAGACTTAGACTGGGATGCCATTTAAGTTTATGTGCATGTAAAGGCAGGCGTCCCAATACATTTCGTAGTATATGGGGTTTATTTACTAAAGGCAAATCTACTTTGCACTTGAAAGTGCAGTCACTTTAGCTAAGGGGGGCATGCAAGAAAATAAAAAAAATAAAAAACAGCATATTTGCTTGGACGTGATTGGATGATAAAAATCAGCATCCCAATACATTTTGTAGTTTATTTACTAAAGGCAAATCTACTTTGCACTTGAAAGTGCAGTCACTGTAGATGTAAGGGGGGCATGCAAGAAAATTTAAAAAAACAGCATATTTGCTTGGACGTGATTGGATGATAGAAATCAGCAGAGCTTCCCCACATTTCAGATCTACAGCGACTGCACTTCCAAGTACACTTGTAGTGCACAGTGGATTTCGTAAATTAACCCCTTAGTGTAGTTTAAGCATCAACAATAAGTTGCATAGAGTATCCAATCAGTCTGACATGAAACTTCATATATTGGATACAGTATATCCAAAAAAGAGACCAAAACACATGAATAGAGTTGAGCGGACACCTGGATGTCCGTGTTTGGCGGGTTCGGCCGAACTTGAAAAAAATGTCTGGGTCCGTGTCCCGGACTTTTTCCGAACTTTACCCGGACACTGAACCCCATTGAAGTTAATGGGGACCCGAACTTTCAGGCACTAAAATGGCTCTAAAACACCAATGGAAAGGGCTAGAGTGCTGCAAATGGCAGCAAAATGTAGTTAAGAGCATGGCAAGTGCTCTTTAAAAAAATTGCTCTTTAAATTAATTTTTAATAGCAGATTAGAACTGCAATCTGTAGTGAAATATAGCTGAACGCTGCACACAACAGACTGATAAAAATAGATTTTTTTCTCCCTCCTCCTCCTCCTCAGTGGGCTCAAGTGAGGGCAAAAAGATTGTTCACTGCACCACCCCCACACAGCAAAATCGATGTATACTGTCCCTGCCTAATCTCCAGCCTGTCCCTAATATGCTCAATAAGATCGTTCACTGCACCACCCCCCACACAGCAAAATCGATGTAGAAGACTGACCCTGCCTAATCTCCAGCCTTGCCCTAAAATGCTCTAATAACTTTCCCTGCCTGCACTCCAACCTGTCCCTGCATTCTTTTCGGACACAATTTTTCACAGAATCACTGTCTGTCCCTAATCAGCAGCCAGCACGTATGATGTGTGCTCTGTCCCTAAACTACAGCAGAATGGCGCAGCGCGCTGGGGCTCTCGAACTTATAAAGACATGGTCACATGCTTCAGATGGCCAATCACAGCTACTAATACATTAGTAGGCATGGCTGTGATGGCGCACACCAGTTAAACGCTTGTTGATTGGCTGTTGAAAGCCCGCCATTAAAAGCGCGCCATTACATACAAAACAGGAAATAAAATGACCGAACACGGATTTTAAACCCGAACATACAGTAAAGTTTTCGGGTCCGTGTTCGGGTAACAAAAATCCAATTATTCGGTACGAACACGAATAATACAGTCCGTATTCGCTCAACACTACACATGAACAAAAAGAGAAAAATGATTTAGGTCTGTGTGGGACTTCACAATGGTGATATAAAAGTCTATTAGGATTCATGTGCTAAGCAATCATACTAATATAATCATCTAGCATTAATCCAAAGTGACCACAGTTTTTGAAAGGTTTTCAAACACAGTAATTTTATCATTTCATAAGGCAAGTTTTCTCTCATAGATCTGGTGGGTTTAACTAATTAAATAACCTCCATTAGATTAGGAGCGATATCTTTTTTTTTTTTTCTAATGTCTAGTGATATTTAATCTTGCAACTAGAAGAATATGAGTAGCTAAGATTTAGGAGAAAATGGGAAGTCTATTATCTAAGTTAAGAATAGCTAAGGGAGGACTAGGCCTTATTATAATCCCTGTTACTTCAGAAAGTAACTGGAATACTTAGCGCCAGTAACTAGTGATGTTTTTACGTGATCATAAAATATGCAGTATAGTGCCTGTATGGCCATATCCTCTCCAACACAGGGGACTTTGGACAGGGGAAAATGTAGCTAAGTGGTAGGGGTTGAGGATAACTTCTGCATTAGCTCCCAGTGATTAGCACTAGGGATGATCGAACGGTTCGGGTCCACCGTCAGTTTGACCCGAACATTGGGTGTTCGAGGTTCGGCCGAATTTAGAAATTTTTGCCCAAAAAGTTCGGAATTCGGCAACCAGAACCGCCCAAAATGCAATGCTTCAGGAAATGGGCTTTAAAAGCCCGTGATTGGACCAGAACCATTAGCAAAAGCCAATTGAGGGGGCAGGAGAATGCTAGGAATGTGATTGGAGTGACTAGGGGGTCCCTAGACCAATCATTAGTGAATACGCCCACCAGTATATAAGATCGCCCCCGCCATATTCCTAGCATTGTTATACTGGACATGGAAGAGAATGGAAGCAGTTCTGTTAATTTTACTTTAAAAGTGTCATTTAGCTATTTTTAGTGTGAGGAAAGGGATATCTAGTGTAGTTAGAGTGCTCCTTTACACTTAAGTTAGCTTCAAAAATTGAGTTTCTGTAGGGAAAGTGTTAAGTGTAAGGGGACCGTAGTGTAGTGTAGGGTTAACTGGCAGTGACTGCTATGGCAGGGTGACAAAACCCTTCCATATCAGGGTGACCGTTATAGAGAAATGATCATTTCTCTGAGTTGCTTCGTAACTGGAATATGGCTTCTCACCAGCCAAGCATTTTTTATGCTGCAGGGGCTGCCACTGCCAGAGCTTTTTTGAGGACATGTTTGATGTCAGACATGATATCTGAACATGTGTATAGGGGGTATATATAGACATATATGTCTGAATATATACCCCTAGACATATATAGGTGTGATAGTAGCAGAAATAAATGCTTGCGCTAATGAAATAATTTACAGGAATATATTTCTGCTACTATCACACCTATATATGTCTAGGGGTATATATTCAGACATATATGTGTATATATACCCCCTATACACATGTTCAGATGTTTTGCCTGCCTCAAAAGAACCCAAAAAAATGCCAAAAAAACGCTAGCGTCAAAAAAAAATGCCCAGGTGTGTTTTTGCTGGCATTTTTTGGGGGGTTTTGGAGGTAGGCAAAACATCAGAACTTGTGCACAGTACCACTATACAAATGTTCAGATGTTTTTCCTGACTGCAAAGAACCCCAAAAAATGCCTGCTATTAAATCGGGAGAGAAGCTAACTACCTGTGTTTAAAGTGTTCTAATACAAACAATCCTTTTTTTTTTTTTCTGGTTCTGGACATGCTACAGAGCTGAAACTTCACAGGTACACCTTTTAGACCCCCAGACACAAAATCACACAAAAAAAGTTCTTAAAAATTGTCATTTTTGATAAAAAAGCCAATTATTGAAAAAAAAAGAGATTTTTTGATTTTTACTTTGGATTTCGTATCTGGGGGGTCTAAAAGGTGTGCATGTGAAGTTTCAGCTCTGTAGCATGTCCAGAACCAGAAAAAAAAAAAGTTTGTTTGTATTAGAACACTTTCTTTCAGGACAGGTAGTTAGCTTCTCTCCCGGTTTAATAGAAGGCATTTTTTGGGGTTCTTTGCAGTCAGGAAAAACATCTGAACTTGTGTATAGTGGTACTGTGCACAAGTTCTGATGTTTTTGCCTGCCTCCAAAAACCCCCAAAAAATGGCAGCAAAAACACACCTGGGCATTTTTTTTTTGGACGCTAGCGTTTTTTTTGGCATTTTTTTGGGTTCTTTGCAGTCAGGAAAAACATCTGAACTTGTGTATAGTGGTACTGTGCACAAGTTCAGATGTTTTGCCTGCCTCCAAAAACCCCCAAAAAATGGCAGCAAAAACACACCTGGGCATTTTTTTTTTGGACGCTAGCGTTTTTTTTGGCATTTTTTTGGGTTCTTTGCAGTCAGGAAAAACATCTGAACTTGTGTATAGTGGTACTGTGCACAAGTTCTGATGTTTTGCCTGCCTCCAAAAACTCCCAAAAAATGCCAGCAAAAACACACCTGGGCATTTTTTTTTGACGCTAGCGTTTTTTTTTGGCATTTTTTTTGGGTTCTTTTGAGGTAGGCAAAACATCTGAACTTGTCTATAGTGGTGTATATACACACATACATATGTTTATATACACACCTAGACATATATAGGTGTGATAGTAGCAGAAATATATACTTGCGCTAATGAAATCATTTACACTAATATATTTCTGCTACTATCACACCTATATATGTCTAGGTGTGTATATATACAATATATGAAATATATAAAATGCCCAGGTGTGTTTTGCTGCCATTTTTTGGGGGTTTTTGGAGGCAGGCAAAACATCAGAACTTGTGCACAGTACCACTATACACAAGTTCAGATGTTTTTCCTGACTGCAAAGAACCCCCAAAATTTTTTTTTCTGGTTTTGGACATGCTACAGAGCTGAAACTTCACATGCACACATTTTAGACCCCCCAGATCTGAAATCCAAAGTAAAAATAAAAAAATCTCTTTTTTTTTTTTAAATTTTTTCAATAATTGGCTTTTTTATCAAAAATTACAATTTTTAAAAACTTTTTTTTTGTGTGATTTAGTGTCTGTGGGGTCTAAAAGGTGTACCTGTGAAGTTTCAGCTCTGTAGCATGTCCAAAACCAGAAAAAAAGATCATATAGGTGTTAAAGTTAAAGGAGGGTCCCGACCCACATCCCTGTTCTACTGAAAAATTATCTTTTTTTTTTTTCATGGTTCTGGACATGCTACAGAGCTGAAACTTCACATGCACACCTTTTTAGACCCCCCAGATACTAAATCCAAAGTCAAAATAAAAAAATCTCTTTTTTTTTTTATTTTTTCAATAATTGGCTTTTTTATCAAAAATGACAATTTTGGCCGAACCGAACTTTTCAAAAGTTCGATCATCCTTAATTAGCACAACTAGTAGCTGAATACATTGGCTGAAAGGTTCAATTCCATTGTCTGGGACTAAGGGTTGTATTGAGATCCGCCTCCGACTTTTCACATTTTTTTATTTTTTGTGAATGTTAGTTTGTTTTGAAAGTTATTGAAGAACAAACTTTTCCCTTTTGATCCAAGTCTCAACACCCTTAAATGCTGCATTTGAAACGCAGATTGTCTTACTGGTAGGATGGATCATCAAGAAAGTGAAAATAAAAGAAAGTAAAGGCCCGTACACACGTACCGATTGTCGGCCGTAAAGATTCGGCCGACTACCGAACGGCCGATTGTAGGCTTGTTAGTATGATGCTTCCGACAGCCGACAGCGCACTTTCGGCCAAAAAGAATCTGTCGTGCAAGCATTAAAATTTTTGTTGGCCAACACCAGAACAGCCAATTGTTCGCCAGTCAGTACAGAATTCGGCCGACAGACAGCAGATTTGCAAGACTGGGCATGCTCAGAAAAGAAAAAAGACCAGGAAAGTTAACCATCACATGACATCACTTCTGCAGTCGGCTGTTGTTGGCCGACAAAATTCGTGTGCAGTCTTTTGCAGTTTTCAACAGACAAGACAGCCCTTGGACAAAAGATGGCCGATCGGTCGGCCGACGATCGGTACACACGCTTTAGTCTAAAAAGAAAAACGAATGCAGCCATCACATCTAAGAATTAGTAAGCTGCAATATAACGTGGCTTTCAGGTTTCATACCATTTTAATACAATGGTTTTTATAATAGAAAGTTGTCCATGGTGTGTTCATTGGTGCTTACAGTGTGTAATTATGCAAATTGTCATACTTGTTACATGGCTTTTAGCAGTGCTCTTGAATGGACTAGCCTGACCCTGTAGCTCTGCTGGGCACAGAATGATCCGATTTTGTTCTGAACTACCATTGTGTAGTCTAATATATTTTTCTGTGTTCTAATTAGTATACACGAACATGACCATTGATGGCAGTTAAAATCTCAGGCTTTCAAAGCTTCTCAAGTTTCCACTTTGGCCTCAATTTCCCTGGGGTCATAATTGAACTTTGCTTCTTTTTTTTGCTGTAAGCTTTTTTTCTGGTATTGAAAAGTTATTCCTGATAAGGTAATGCTGTTGCATCTGTTTAATTTGAACAGCGGTGAAAAAATATATAATAGATGAGCAACGGTCTTGCTTTCAATACAATATTTGGACTGCTGCTGGCAAACAAATGAACCAAAGTGTAACAGGCAGATGAAATGTTAATTAGCTTCCACGTTTGTTTATACCAGAAATTAAGTCTGTGACCTATATGCAACGATCTGAACCCTGTTACATTATGAGACAGGAAAGAGAAACAGTTGCATTCAGTTGCTATTTCCCTTAAGGAAATTTTAATGTCCAGTGTAAAAGAACAAATTAAACTTTAAATGAAAAAATGCTGTGTTTGCGTTGCTACTCAGGAAGAACTTTTGACCCAAAGTGAGTGTCCTCCCATATAGGGCAAGAGAATAGCATGCTTTACAATTCTATTAGTAAAGCTTGCAAAGGAAGCTTTGAAGTTCATGGTAAATTTAGCAAATCTGTCAGTTATAAAGGTACATTACGCAACAAGAATAAGTTCCAATTATTTATTGGTTAGCATTAGCAATTCAGAAATCAAAGGTTTAAACTTGGACTTGGCAGCCCTCTAAGTCAAAGTTCAGATCTTTGATTGGTATTAGAGAACTGCCAAATCAATGTTCAGACATGAGGTTGGTATTAGAGAACTGCTAAATCCAAGTTCAGACCTTGGCTTGGTATTAAGAAAATGCTTTGTGGGACACACCTGTTTTCAAATGGAATTCTGGACTGGAAGGGAAAAATAAGTATAACCCCTCCTCTTGCATTTACAGGAATATGCAAAATATAGAATGCTGGGTTAGTCTAGGTAGGCCCTTACAGTCTTTTGTTAGTCTTCTGTTACCTTAGTTTATGATCCCGATGGCTTACTCTTTGCCAGATGACTGGTCCCCTAAAACTGTCCCTCTTTTCCAGTTGTCTGACCTTTCCCTTTGCCAATGTCATCATTTAGGAAGCAGGGTCAGCGGTTCCATAGTAATGTGTTGATGTCAAGGGCCATCTCCCATTCCAGACCATGAGAGGAGAAGACCAAAGCACCAACTGCCTATAGACCGTAAATGTAAGTTAGGAATTTTCCTCTATTACAAATTCCTAGAAAAATATTGAGAGGTATAATATTGTAAAGGGCACCAGGAATGTGTCCTGGATGACAGATACATTTCCCCAAAGTTGTGGTCACCCATGCAGGGTGAGGTATCCCAGGTTAAGTTTGGCTGGAGAGGGTGGATTTCCAGTACTCTCTGTATTGCTAAATTTGTATTAGGGACCTGAGATTTCGGAAGTTCAAAGACACTTGGGTGGTAAGAGCCTCCTAACCCTGACTATCAGGACTTTGGTCCCAAAGGGGGTAAGTCCCAGGTGAGGGAGGCTTTAAAGGCAGCAGAGGGAAGTGAGTGGAAGAGAGACTCACAAGCTGTGTGGCAAATGTGAGCTCTAAGATAAGCTGAGACACGGGCTGCTAACCCCCCATATGGCACCCTTACAATGGAGGAGCCTAACCCCTGTATGGGATCTAAGATTAGCGGTGAGCCTGCGGTTTGATTCTGTGATACCAGGATTTCGACTACTTATTGACTTTGGCTGAAGTAAGCAGTCTTTTTTGTTCATCTGTGATTCATATAAACGGTCTTGATTTTATCAAAACTGGCTGGCAGTCAATCTAGAGCTACTCTTTCTATTCTAGGGTGAGGGGGGGGGATAACTGTCACTATTAAAGGGGTTCTAAATGCTCAAGGTTGTTTACCTTCATCCATTCTATGCATGGAAGTAGAAAACCACCTCTGTGCAGCAGCCCCCTCAATACTTACCTGAGCCCTATTGCGATCTAGCGTTGTGCATTGGAGCTTTGGCACTCTAGGGACCCCCTCTCCTCATTGAGTCAATTACAGCCAGTGAGCCAACGAGGAGAGAAAATTAATGGATGCTAAGAGCTGTGGCTCGGGAATGGGCCTGCTTGTGTGCCCCCAGAGAAAGCTGTTTGTTCTGGGACCATTTGGCAGTAGGGAGGGGCCAGGAGCGCCAGTGGGGCACCCAAGAAGTGGAGGATAGGGGCTGCTCTGTGCAAAACCCCTGCACAGAGCAGTTAGGTATGACCTGTTTGGTATTTTATTATTTTTTTAATTATTGCCTTTTAATATTACTTTAATTTTTGCTGCATCCCCAGAGTTGGGCTTTAACCACTTCCCTTCAAGGCCAACTCTAAAACGTCTCTCCTACATGTAAAAATCGATTTCTCCTCTCACCTTCTAGGACAGCAATACATGAGAGATGAGAGGCTCCACCCTACAGGAAACACAATCAGTTCACAGCTGTTAAGGCCCCACCCTTCCCGTTGTCCCTCCAGTAATGATTGTGTTTCTCCCTACAGCGAAACATTTGATTTTTTTTTTCTCTGACTAGAAGACCTAGAGAGTCAGATGGTACTCCTGTGAGGCAGGTTCAGGAATGCCGGTGAGGGCCACACTCTACCTGCATGCCTTTTAGGCTTCTCACAAGTTGCCTCTCATCTCTATATATAAAATAAGTGTGTGTGTGTGTGTGTTTGTGTGTGTATGTATGTATGTATGTATGTATGTATATATTAGTGTGTATGTATGTATATATATGTGTGTATGTGTGTGTGTATATATATATATATATATATATATTGTGTGTGTGTGTGTATATATATATACAGTACAGACCAAAAGTTTGGACACACCTTCTCATTCAAAGAGTTTTCTTTATTTTCATGACTATGAAATCGTAGAGTCACACTTCAAGAGGTAGTCACCTGAAATGGTCTTCCAACAGTCTTGAAGGAGTTCCCAGAGATGCTTAGCACTTGTTGGACCTTTTGCCTTCACTCTGCGGTCCAGCTCACCCCAAACCATTTCGATTGGGTTCAGGTCCGGTGACTGTGGAGGCCAGGTCATCTGGCGCAGCACCCCATCACTCTCCTTCTTGGTCAAATAGCCCTTACACAGCCTAGAGGTGTGTTTGGGGTCATTGTCCTGTTGAAAAATAAATTTTTGTCCAACTAAACGCAAACCGGATGGAAAAGCATGCCGCTGCAAGATGCTGTGGTAGCCATGCTGGTTCAGTATGCCTTCAGTTTTGAATAAATCCCCAACAGTGTCACCAGCAAAGCACCCCCACGCCATCACACCTCCTCCTCCATGCTTCACGGTGGGAACCAGGCATGTAGAGTCCATCCGTTCACCTTTTCTGCGTCGCACAAAGACAGTGGTTGGAACCAAAGATCTCAAATTTGGACTCATCAGACCAAAGCACAGATTTCCACTGGTCTAATGTCCATTCCTTGTGTTCTTTAGCCCAAACAAGTCTCTTCTGCTTGTTGCCTTTCTTTAGCAGTGGTTTCCTAGCAGATATTGTACCATGAAGGCCTGATTCACACAGTCTCCTCTTAACAGTTGTTCTAGAGATGTGTCTGCTGCTAGAACTCCGTGTGCCATTGACCTGGTCTCTAATCTGAGCTGCTGTTAACCTGCGATTTCTGAGGCTGGTGACTCGGATGAACTTATCCTCCGCAGCAGAGGTGACACTTGGTCTTCCTTTCCTGGGGCGGTCCGCATGTGAGCCAGTTTCTTTGTAGCGCTTGATGGTTTTTGTGACTGCACTTGGGGACACTTTCAAAGTTTTCCCAATTTTTCAGACTGACTGACCTTCATTTCTTAAAGTAATGATGGCCACTCATTTTCCTGTACTTAGCCACTTTTTTCTTTCCATAATACAAATTCTAACAGTCTATTCAGTAGGACTATCAGCTGTGTATCCACCTGACTTCTGCACAACACAACTGATGGTCCCAACCCCATTTATAAGGCAAAAAATCATACTTATTAAACCTGACACGGCACACCTGTGAAGTGAAAACCATTTCAGGTGACTACCTCTTGAAGTGTGACTCTACAATTTTCATAGTCATGAAAATAAAGAAAACTCTTTGGATGAGAAGGTGTGTCCAAACTTTTGGTCTGTAATATATATATATATAAAATGTGTGTGTGTGTATGTATATATATATATATATGTATATGTGTGTGTGTGTGTGTGTGTGTGTGTATAATATTGTAACCAGAGGTAGCTCTGGAATGACCGCCAGTTTGGTATAAGCAAAACAGTTCATTTATTTTAATCGCAACAAAACAAAAGACCAAAAAAAAAAGGACCACTTACTTCAGCCAAAGTAAATAAACAGTCCATATCCTGGTATTGATAATAAAGCAGCAGGCTCACCGTTAGTCTTTGGTCCCATACAGGTGTCGGGCTCCTCCAAAGTAAGGATGCCAGGCAGGCCACACGGGGGGTAGCAGCCTGTGTCTCAGCTTGTCTGAGAACTTTCACTTGCTACACATCTCTCTCTCTCCCTCTCTCCCTCTCCCTCTCCCTCTCCCTCTCTCTCTCGCTCTCTCTCTTGTCAGTTCTCTCCAGCCAGTTCTCTCCAGCCTGCATGGGTGAGAACCCCTGAGTACCACAAAAGCTCTGCAACTGTCCCCATTAAAGTGACCACAACTCAAATATCGGGGAAATGTACCTGCCATCCAGGACACATTCCCGGTGTCCTGTACAATATATATCAGAGGCCCCATAGAATAAAATAATTGGTGTTGCAATATTTTTTTTTTTTTTTCCCCAATTTTTTTTTTCATTGAAGACTTTTTGCATAGAACAGAATAGAGCACAAAACCATATCAGACGGTACAAATTAAATAACAGAAGGTTTACAGTTTCAAAGGTTAATTTTTAAAAAATGCAAAGGGCAAACCTACTAAAATATGACTTACTGATGACTGGATATGTAACTGATAAAACAGGAATAAGGGGAAACTAGTACAAAAGGTATAAAACAAGGTATAAAATAAAAGGTATAAAATAAAGGTGTTTATCTTGAAATAAATTATAGAAAAATATGTATACCTCTGTGCAGTATAGTTTTTGAGGTATAGAATTGCCATACCAGTTCTTGAATAGATGCGGGGGGGGGGGGGGTCTCCAATGATCTTAAAGTGGTAGATTTGAAGAAATGTATAATAGTCTGGGGATGGGAGCTCAGATTCATCTTTAAGTAGATCAAACTTTTTTTAGTGTGTCATTAGTGTATAGGTCAGCTATCCAGAGAATGCCCTTGATGTGCCAGTCTAGGGGTGCAATAGTGGGTATTATGTCTGTCAGAATATTTATGAGCACTGGGATCTACCATTTCAAAATGGAGGAACCAACATCTTAGCTGGGTAAGAATCGAGGCGCGGTAGTAATCGTGTATGTCGATCATCCACATGCCCACTGCAGATCTATGCTTGACTAAATGGGTCTTGGATCTACTGGGGTGGCAAGACAGCCAGATAAAATTGTTTAGAATGGAGTTTAGGGCTTTTGGATGGTTATTTTTTAATGGGATGGGAAGTGTTCGAAAGATATTTGTATAGTATTTGAGGGAGTATAAGCATTTTACTTGAGGCCAGTCTTCCTGGACAGGAGAATGTGGTTTTAGCTATTCTGTGTTTCTTGTGATTTTATTCTATTTGATAGAAGTGCCATTTAATTGGCGTCTGCCAATCCGGATCAGCAATTTTCCTTCCAAATCAGGATGGACCTCTGAGGCAACATAATCTTTAATGGCAATTAAAACACATTTTTGTTTTGTTGATGCTGAGGCCATAAAGACATGTAGGAAGTTTTTGTGTTTCGAAAGTAGGGGTATTCGAAGCCAGGAAATGGGTCTCTTGCAGACACAGTACATCACTACGGAGCTTTAGAGCTTCTTTCCACACTTAAGATCTTCACAGGGTGGTTTAATCCATGGACATTAAAGGATACAGTAAGTGGCAAATTTATCGGATAAGTAAGAATGATGACAGTACCTTAGAGTCCTCAGTATGTTCAAAGGTGTGCAGGAACAAGATCCCTATACTATATCTGGGGACCAGAGAGTTTCTCAGTAAAGATGTATTCAGGTGTAGTAAGGTCAGACCAAAAAAAAGAAAAATAGGAAATTAACAAAAACCGATAGGTTAGACAAAACCATTGTGGTAAAAAGGTAGATTCCAACGGGAATCTGGTGGCAGAATCTCTGCACTTATCTTAGGAGGGGAAGTTAGTGCGTTGTAAGCTCCATAGCATTTCAGGGTCTAAGACTGTGGTAGTAAATGCAGAAGAGGTGCTCAGATGTTTTTTTTTTTTCTTTTTATGAGACACCAGTTGCCAGTCGTTCTGTGTATTCAGAGTAGAGGTAGAAGTAAATTCCCCAGGAGCCTGAGCGGGAAATATGTCCCAGGAGCGGAGTAGCGGAAGGCCTTTAGCCAGATAGGTGATCACCGAGGAGTTGCCATCTTTGGTGATAGTTTTGTTCGGTAGCCCCAGCGATGCACAATGTTAGGACTGCGTAATGCCTTTGTCACAGGCCATAGTGATTTGCGTTTAAACATTGTGTACTGAGAAAGATCCACAAAGATTTGGATAGAAGAGTACTTCTCAGGATGTTGCATGGTTTTGTGAAATGCTGATATAAATTGTTCTTTAATGTGGAAAAAGTGTACCCTCAGTAATACGTCCATCAGGAAGGTGGGACGGTTTGGGCAAGCAATCAATTCCATCGATAAATAATTCTGAATCAGGCAAAGTGGGTAAATAAGCTCTCATGAGGTCATGTGCATACTGTTGAAGTTGTGCAGGTTGTGTAGCCTGTGGTTACCCTCTTAATTTCACATTATTCCTGCGTGATCTATCTTCTAAATCCACTATTTTGGTTTTGAGCCAGGTCACTTCATCAGTGTGATCATTAACTGCATCTGCCAGAGAGTTATGAGAAGAGGCGAACTCTCCCATCTTCTGTTCAACGTGATCCACTCTGCCACCCAGCTAACTCACCTCATGCACCCCATCATCTCAGTGTGTAGTGAGCTGCGTAGGTAGACAAGCATGTCTTTCAGAGTGGTATCTGAAAGTGGCTGATTAGCAGTGGGGAATGTATTAATGGTGTCCACTAGCTCCATTGTGTCTTCCAGGGAGTCCTGTTCAGTGCTCAACTTTTTTGCTGTGGCTTCCAGGATCTAAGCGGGGTTTTGACTTTTCTGGGCTCCAGGACACAGGTGTAGAGGCATCTGGGGAATGCTGCAGGAAGCTCGGTGTAGTGAAGATAGTTGTGTAAGGAGGCCGGAGACTGGTTGTCAGCGCCATCTTTGAGAAGGCCGCGGCTCGTCTGTGGGAAGAAATGTTGGAGTTTCTTTGGCTGAGAGGCCTCTTTTGCTTTCCGAGTCATGTCGGCAATTTGGGCGGCACTTTAGGCAGGCTGTGGTGTGTCTGAGGTGGGGTAAAAGCACCTCAATAAGCCTGAGATAAAAGCACTGGAGCAGAGCCGCAGGTCTAGGCGTCCATGCTGTAGCGCGGTAGCCACACCGCCAGGTGTTGCAATTTTTAATGTCACACGGTATTTGTGCAGTGGTTTTCTTTTTGGGAAAAAATACACTCTAAGGTTATTACACACAAACACATTATAATACCGAATTTTTTTGTAAAATATAAAAGATGTTAAGCGGAGTGAATAGATACCGAACATGTCACACTTTAAAATTGCGTCTGACCGTAGAATGGCGGCAAACTATGGTATTTAAAATTCTCCATAGGTGGCACTTTAAATGCCTTTACAGGTTACCAGGTTAGAGATACACAGGAGGTATGGTGCTAGAATTATTGCTCTCACTCGTGCGGGAGTAACGTATGCGTTCACATTTGCATTTAAGCACAGGGGTACAGAGGTGCTTTACATTTTTAAAATTTATTTTATACAAAACTTTTTTTTTTAACACCGTGTTTACAAAGACCGCTTTCCTCTTGGCAGCTTCCAGAGATCTCTCTGCCCCACACTCAGGCAGTGACAGGGGTAATGCAGGTGCAATGTGGTCATGGGTGGGAGGGGGCGTTGCATGGTAAGCACTGTGATCCTCTACGCATCTGTGCACCAGGGGGTGCACAGATGATTTAGCTGCAAGTGAATGAGAGAGGCAGAGCTGCCTACAGTACAAGAAGGTAGTAGGGCTGGGCTGATTTTTGAAAAGGTAAGCTGCGTGGAAGCTTTGGGGGGAGAAAGATGTATGGATGTGTGTGCAGGTGGGGCAGAGCAGTGCAGAGGTCAGAGCTGAGGAGGGGTGGAAGTAAGATGTGACAACCTGTGAAAGAGCTGAACTCTGCACTGTATATGTAGCGCACCCATGAGCTCTGCAATCTGTACATAGCACACCCATGAAACCTGCACATTGTCAGTAACGCACCCATGAAACCTTCATTATATGTAATGTACTCCTGAAACCTGCACTCTGTACATGGAACACTCCTGAAACTTGCACTTTGTATGTAGCGCACCCCTGAAACCTGCACTTTGTATGTAGCGCACCCCTAAAACCTGCACTCTGTATGTAGCGCACCCCTGAAACCTGCATTCTGGACTCTATGTACTGCATGCCTGATCTCTGCATTCTGTATGTAGCACACCCCTGAAACTTGCTAATAGAACACCCCTAAACCCTGCACTCTGTACATGGTGCACCCCTATACCCTGCACTCAATATGTAGCACACCCCTGAAATCTGCACTCTGTACATAGTGCATCTCTGAACTCTGCACATAACACAATCCTGGTATTTAATGCCTCCTTAAGATCCTTTCACTGTTGCAATTTGGCCATAGTCATCAATGAGGTTCGACGGGGTGTTTTATGGTTGACTGCCTGCACCTATTATCTGCAAAAAAAAAAAAAAACCCTTAATATTTGAAATTCAGAATTAATGGAATCCTATGCTAAGGGAGTTTAATCACTGGCATTGCTAGCCTCTCCTTATGCAGGTAGTAAGTTTGTGGCTGTCACGCCAATCCAGTGGCTTCAGAAATTTAATTGTCACTGGCCTGGAAACATATGGAGATTTGTTTGCTGTCTTCATTCTGACTTTTCTGATCTGCATACTTGTTTTGCGTCAGTGTTGGCCTCCACGCAACTAGATTTCCCAGAAGGAAATCTGCAATGGGGTGTCCATATTTCTTTCAGTACAGGTTAGCTTATATGATTTTGCTGCAGATTTGTATTTCTAAGACTTTAAATTTGGACCTCCAAAACAGATTCAAGTCATCCCTTTACCTCCTATTTCTTTAGTGCCATTTGAGTGAATATCAGCCATACTTATCGAGAATATCTTTCTCAGTTGACAAGTAAACTAAGACCGCCATTTCCAGTACTTGGAGAAGTGTGTCAGGTATACCATGGGAACAGTTATCAAGGAAGGTTTTTACCGATTTTAAGACACAGCTGGTAACAAACTAACGGTGGGAGAAAAACTTTTAAAATAGCATTCGGTTTCAGATAATAGTTGTTGTTGTTGTCGACTAAATTACCAGTGACCTATATACAAAGTTGCAAACAGTATTCAGCCGAAAGCAAAGGAAATAAACTAGTTGATAGCAGATTTTCAGTTCTCTTTTCCCAAGGGATGCATTATCAGCATGTCATCTGGTTTTATACTTCTCTCCAAAAACATGCCTTTCCTGACCTCGGAGATCTTACGGGGAAAATACAATAGCAAATGAAGGTTGGCTGATTTCCATTTAAAAATGGGTTCAGGGGTAACTATACCAAAAGTCTTCCTTTCATCAGTGCACATGGAGATACCAAAGTGATGTATGACATGAACTAAACCTATTTGGGTACTTGACCTAGCTTTTCTCTCCCAGTGGATCGGTAATATGTAGGCAATATTATCACTGCTGCACTCAACACACTATCTAGGGACAAGCAAACAACTACACAGATTTCTAGGATGTCCATGTACCAAAATGGACAACTTGCTTATCTCCAGCCAAAAAGCGTTTGCATTTCAATCTGTGTTGATGTTGGAGAAATTCTCTCACTTCCAGACTCCCACTGGGACAGGATATGAGGGGAAAACTCTCTTAGAAAACCCTGGCTAGCATTAAAAACTCAACAGGGGTTCTAATTATTCTCCGCTCTTTTAAAAACTAAAAAAAATTGTGGTTGGACATATATTTTCAAGGGAACTTAAAGGCTAAGATCACCTTTTTTTTTTTTTTTTCTAAAATCCAATGTACAATGAATGTACCTCGGTTGCATAAAAATACAAGCTTTCTTTGATTTTGAGAACAAGGCCTTCCCTTAGCCCTTGCTATATTTCTTAGAATGCTTCAGAGACTGGTGCACAGACAGGGACAGAGGAACCAGTAAGACACAGGAAGGAGTTTACCAGCTGGCCTCATTAGCACACCTTCACCCAGAGGAACCAGTAAGACACAGGAAGGAGTTTACCAGCTGACCTCATTAGCACACCTTCACCCATCAGTTAAGTTTTCACAGCACCCCTGGCATTCCTCTACGCATGCATTTGCCTAGCTTTCCCAGCATCCCTTCAGATCGGCTCAGGCTGCACGCTAAACTCCCTGGGGCCACATGCAGCCTACAGGACACCCCTTATGTAATGCAAGGGCCTGCCTGATTGATTACAGAGTGATTGGATAGATGGTGTCTCCTCCGATCACATAGTTTTGGTAAATCTAAAGGAGATTGTACAATCTGAGTGTATTGTGTATGGCCACATTTATACAGCTATATTTACCTAGTTGCGCTTTCAGTGTCATTAATTAACGGCACACCAATTTTAGAAGCAAACACAGACACACAAAAACAGGTGACAAATGCTGTAAAAAATGTGCAACTCACACCAGGCCAAAATGTCCCATGAGCAACTTTGCCACATGTAGCACAGCCCATTGAAATAAACGGGCTGCCCTATGCGTATCACTGGAAAAACAAGCCAAAAAACATGTGCTCCCACTACTTTAGGTGTGAATAGGGCCTAGTGAAATTGGTGCCTTTTTAAACAAGAATAGTGAGGCTCCATTCACATCTGTGTGTTTCCAAATGCATGGGAAACCACAAAGAAAATGTGCGCTTTGCCATGCGTTTCAGAAACACTGCCAATGTGCATTGTGTTTGTGTTGTCATTGCATATTAAAGGCACCCCAAGTGCAGTTAATGCACCATGCTCCACTCAAAAAAGTTGTGAAGCTTCTCTAGGGCGATTTTTTTTTTTTTTTTTTTGTTCGCGTGTAGGGCAGCCCATTCAAGTGAATGAGCGGCTCTAAGCGTGACGATTGAAAATGCTCTAAAACACCCAAAACAAACGCATGCAGGAATGTGAGGTTTTTTTTTTTGCTACGTGGAGATGTGAACAAGGTCTGACAACGGAATGTCCCCATTCCCCATTCACTCCCTCCTATGTACTTGTATACAGCTATCCATACAATCTGATTGTACCATCTCTGTACAATTTTCTTTACATTTGCCAGAACTAAATTGGAGGACCCACCTGAACAATCCATTCAATTTGTATCAAATCAGATGGCCCTTGTACTACATAGCTGATGGGAGATCTAAAGACGATTGTACAATCAGATTGTATAGGAAGTGAGTGGAAGGTGGTATTGTAATGAGGGAAGCGTGGTCCACCACAGTGGTGAGCACACCCCATCACACCCTCTTCAGGGGTACAAGGAAGTGAAGCCTTCTGGGAAATGACCTAACAGAAGGTGAAAGCTGAGGAAGTGATGGAATCTGAAAATCCTTTCAGAAACACAAACTGACAAGTTTCCTGTGGAATAAGGGGAGTAAAAGAAAAGCACATTGGGATGGCTGGGCCAGAAATGGCATTGGTAAACATTTCTATTTATTATGAAAACCAAAATTCTGCCCAAAAAGCTGAACTTATCCTTTTAAAGTGGTTTTGGTAAATTAAATTATCTTTCTATACTTAGTCAGGACTAGAAAAATTGTAAAACTTATTTCTTTTTTTATAGTAAGGCAAATGCAAATGATTGCATATATATTATGGCGTCTTCTATTTAGCCAGTAGGTGGAGCATAAGGCAACTTTTCCCGTGTTCTCTTTTGTTTTAAAAAGTTTGTTTAAAGAATTCAATAGGTCAAGCTACAAATGACACCCCAAATGAACAAGTCAGAGAAGTTTCAATCAGACATAGGGACCCAAAAGACAGGGAGCTACTACTGGGCTGTCTTTTTAGAAAACGCATATAGCACTGGCATTTCACTATTTATTTGTAGCACAACAATTGTATACCTAAGATAAAATAAAATGTATGAGGGGAACATTTTCAAACACAGTAAACCTTTAAATAAAGACCAAAAGACGTGTGTTAATTTCCGGTTTTGGCCATGGGACAGAAAGTGAAAAGAAATCTCTTCAATGGGACACAAATTGCAAAGAAAACCTGACAGTATAACCCTCCCTTATTCTATCCAAACAAAAAAAAAAGTTTTGATCTTGTTTTAATGCGAAGTAAAAATATAGCGACATAAGTTTTTTGCTATGAAATAATTTTTACAATAAAAGTGATTAGCTAGATATTTGGTACTGGTGTAGGGTAGGTCACAGAGGTGGCCTGTTATAGCTATTGGGGCATCTACTGGTTTAAAAATAAGTCAGGGAAGATTCAGAAGTTAGTAGAGTTGAGTGCTAGTCCTGCCCCTTCTAAGAGAGTGGCATCATTAACAAGGATATAGAAGGAAGGCAGAGCATGTACCATAGATGGCCATTACCCACTTTGGTGTGCTTATTGGACTTTTTTGTTGAACTTTTTCCCAGGGGGACATCCACAACTCCTGGCGGGTGTTGTGTTGCTTTAAGGATGCTTTATGGTGCACCAGAAAGCAGCTTATGCACCAGCGGGAGAGGATGCCCATTTGAGGACTGTCGCAGACTGGCTCACAGTCTGCTCAGAGACTATAACTTGATGGATTTCATGGAGGAAGGGGAGGTCTGAAGATCCCCCCCACACTCTCTTGTGTGTCTTTTTGTCCTTTCACTAAAGCTTTGGGCCTGTGAACTCATTCACCCCCCCTCCCCTATCCCTCTTTCCTACCCTCATCACACCTGTTGCTTATTGAATTGTGTTGTGGTTGAAACGATGCATGCACTGTTCAGTAATATGTACGTAGCAATGTGTTTCTAGCAAATGCTTTTGGAGTAAGCAGCGTCATGCATGATGTGATGGTTCGGGGTACCTTACCCTGCACAACATATTAGGCATCATACCACAGAGTGAATATATTTATTTGTATGATTGGGAATGTATTGTTATGTAGTGTATTTATGCACTGTGTTGTAGTACAGGGTAGAATGTACCCCGATTTAAGGATTTGTTTTTTTGTATATTTTATTATGCAAAATATCCTGGATTAGCTGCCCTAAGGAACATGATTACTGATAGTCTCTGAGGGTAGACTAGAACAGATCAACATGTAGGCAGCTGAAACGTATTGTGTTAGCCTGAAGTTGTGGGACTACTCTCATCCTCTACTTTCGGATGCTTTATTCTGGGTCACCCTGCCTGTGGGTAACGGGTCTCTC
Organism: Pelophylax lessonae; assembly: GCF_965119305.1. Classification (NCBI taxonomy): domain Eukaryota; kingdom Metazoa; phylum Chordata; class Amphibia; order Anura; family Ranidae; genus Pelophylax; species Pelophylax lessonae. The sequence goes on along the minus strand of NC_138768.1, from coordinate 220,198,812 downwards.
ATCTCATTTCACATCTCTTTGAACTAAGCGGATTGTCACTACCTTCAAGGGATGGATAAAGTACAGTATGTAAATATCTCTTCTTACCTTGATTCAATAAACTGTTAAAAGGCATTTCTGGTGTCGCCAAGGGGCATAGCACCGGTACCGGTTAAACCAGAATGTGTCACCCCTAGAAGTGTCTACACATGCAAGGGAAAGTAGGATAGTTCCTGGGGGTACCCAGGGCCTATGGTATGTGGTTGAGACAAGGTCACTACCCCTGCGTCCAGGCAGGAATGAGTTGAAGAAAAGCAATAAAACACTGGTGTCGTACAGTAGTCTATAAAATCGGTGGCCAAGTTTGCAGTCAATATTTACATAAGTGTAGGAACTGGAAATAAGATATCAGTAATGCTATTGTTTAGCTATAACAATGCTGTAAGCAGAAAGTATTAAGTATCAAAATATAACCATATAACCACACAGAAAAGTGCACCGATACCAATGAAATCCTTGGAGGCTGGCAGTGCTCAAAGCATTTTAAGTATAGTGTGATTGCATGGTATTAAATGTAATGACTATCAACGCTGTAGTTACAGAAGATGCAGCTGTGACAATCACCATTCTCCCATAGGACCCACAATCCCCATTACCGGTTGCTATGCTCCATTATTCACCTTGCAACAGAATAGAATTATCTGTCCAATGTATAAATCAAATTATTTTGGGGCTAAATGATTGCAATTCAAACTATTGAACCAACTGAAATCCAACGTTTCTTAGTTTAACACATTAATTACAGTAAAATAAACATTCCCCAGTAGACTATTTGTTAAAATTTTTACCCCTGAACCTGCAGTTGACAATTTTCAATGCTACTGGATCCTACTCTCTCGTTCAGCTTCCATGAATGTCTGACCTTCTCAGGAGAGGGTTAACAGTGGACAGTACAGTACTCTAACCAATCAGTCTGTTAGCATGGAGAAGAGCAGGAGAGTGGCTTGTCATCCTAGACTATGGGACGGTGTGTTTCCTATTAATATACACAATGTAGGGAAACACCACTCTTGTCCATGAATACAAGGGTGGCTCCATAGCACACTGAAAAATAGAGGAGCTACCCTGGAATAGGAAACCTGGGGTAGTGGTCATGACACCAACTTAACAGGAACATGGGCAATATTTGAAAGGTAAAGGTAAAGAAACTGCATACTCCGCAAGTGCTGCAAATACTTCAAAAAGCCTGACGTGGATCATGACTTGGTCATTCCCCCCCCCCCCCCCCGCACTGATATCTGTCCCGAGGACTCACTGGTAGTGCCTTGATCAAGGTGAATGACCACAGTACTTTTAAGAGCTCTTCTGAAGAGTACTGCGATTTCATCTAGCTTCTTCTTCTTCATAATGCTTGATCCTGTAATAGAAGTAGCATCACAGCATGCGTAATTCTTCCTATTAACCTCTTAACATTCATTTTCCTTACAGATGCATCTCTGCAATGATTGCCATTACAGTGAGCTTTCATATGTCTGACAATGGAAAAGAGGAACATTTAGCTTGTTAGAGAATTCAGTCTTCTTTATCACAGCATATTGTATGAGTCAATGTCTCAACTGGCCTAGTCTTAACTATTCCGATTTTGCACTGCGCATTTTAAGTATTGCTTCTGCGTATTCAGCCTGCTTATGTCCTGGAGCCATTCTACAAATTTACCTACAGTCATATCAAAGCATTTGCTTCCTTTCTGTGTTGCTCACCTTGTTTTATAATGTGGAATATGAAATATAACATGATCCTGCACCCTTCAAAGAATACGAAAAAAACAGAATTACTCAATTTATAGGCGAACAGAGATGATGAGATGGAAATATCCTGAGCATAGGCTTTGTAGTTTTTTCTTTTTTTTTCTATAGTTAATGCCGAAATAGAACACAATCATGCCCAGTGAAGGGAAATCGCACTCAAATGTGACCCTCCCAGAAGATGACAAATATGAAATTGGGATAATTCATACTTTGAAAAAATGAATATAGGTAGCAATAAAATGTGAAAAGTGAAGTCAATATTCAGTTCCTTGTACTCCGTTTTAAAAAACGACTATAAATAAATGAAGGATCATCCAACGTTCTACAGTAGTGTCTTGTAATTATGACTCCCCAAATTTTAACATCAGGCCGAGATATCTCAAATCTGCTCATATACTGCAGTTATGCACAGGAACCATTCATGTTCCTGTCAACACAGGGTCACTTATAAAATAGGTCACCTGTAAAATAAGCGTTTACATACTTTTCCAGGGCCATTGAGTTGAAAAAGCTGCAGCATCCCTGTTCCATAGCAACTGCAGATATTCTGTACTTCCAGGTGATTAGAAAATTTGCTTCTGCTCTGGCCGCCGTGGTTCCTCCCACAGGCTCATATGTTCTGTACAATGGCATGAGGAGCAAGTATTTGGCTCATTTGAATACTTGCAGCTGGTGGAGTGCAGATGAAGTTGTATTTCAGTACAAAGTCCACCAGAAACAGGGCCTCCTTTTAATAATGATTGAACCCTGGGCAAAATTTTCTTGACCCCCCCCATGCAATTTCACGCTCTACCCCAACATTCCAGAAAACAAACGCACACATAGACTTATCTAAAAAAAAACTTTAATAAAGAAATGTCCCCTCTGCATGTTTGAGATGGTGTGATTTGAGCCATGCATGCACAGCTAACATTACATTTATAGGCTGCTCTATGTGCCATGGCGCTGTGACTCCCATGTGCATGTGAGAGATTGAGGTCACTGTAGTCACAAGTGGCCGAAGATAGAGAATCTGGAAAGAAGAGGGATGTGCCCAAGGCTAAGGTTAGCCGTGACAGCACAGCTCTGGAGAGCTCAGTTATCAGGGAAGTATTTCCATAATGTACACTAGTACATTATGACTTAAAACTGCAGGGGGACCAGCTTTTTTATAAAAAAAAAGACTACTACTGCCACTTTCGACTGCCTAACTGGAAAATGTAAAGACTTTTAACGGTAAATACCAGGGTTATGGCTGCAGCTAGATACCCTAACCCTAGTATTTTTCCCTCAGGCGCTGGTCTTTCACATAGAAGTGCTACCAGCAGCGGATTTGCCGCTGGGTCACTTTTTAGAAGCAATCTTTCCGGTGGTTTTCTGGCTTACCTGGTGGATCAGGAGGCCAGAAAATCGTTCCAGGGCTGGCAATAGCTGGGCACAGAAATGAGTGAAGGAAAGATGGCCTCAGCTCATCTCTATGCCCTAGGAGGACCAGAGCGACATCATGACATCACTGCCGCTTCCGGCCACATGTAAACAAGGCCATTTTTCATTTTTTTAAACATCAGATTAAATGTTTTTATATTTTCTCTTTTAGGGGTAGAGGAGAGATAGAGGACCTGTCATGCTGTATTGTTATTGCAAGGGATCTTGACATTCCTTGCGATAGAAATAAGTGATCAAATTTTTTTTTCTTCAAAGGGGCAGTTTAAAATTTTTAAAAAGGAAAAAAATAAATAGAAATGTAAAATGTTTAAGCTCCCCCTCGTCCCTGCATGCTCGTGCGCAGTGGTGAATGCATACTTAAGTCACGCCCACATATGTAAACAGTGTTCGCACCACACATAGGAGGTATCGCCACAAACCTCTGAGTGAGAGCAATAATTCTAGCACTAGACCTTCTCTACTCTAAACTGGTAGCCTGTAAACATTTTCAAAGAATCGCCTGTGGAGATTTTTAAGTACCGTAGTTTGGTGTCATTCCACATGCGCACACAATATTAAAGGATATATTATGAATATAGTATGTTTTTTTTTTTTTCCATTTGTGTATTTTTCCTAAAAAATTGCATTTTAAAAACCTCTGCGCAAAACCAGTGTGCAATTGCAACGATCGCCATTTTATTCTCCAGGGCCTCCTGCTAAAAAAAATAAATAAATCCTATCTAATCTTTGGGGGTTCAAAGTAATTTTCTAGCAAAAAAATACTGATTTTTACTTGTCAACAATGTGTCTGAAAAAGCCTGGTCAGAAAGTGGAATTATAGAAGCCCATCAAGCGGTGTTGTTTCACCACGTATGGAAGATGTGACCCATGCTCTAATTGGTAAACAGAACAACAGTCCTCAGGCAGTCTATATGGGGAGAAGGTATAACCATTAAACCATCAAGAATGTGGCGCTACATATTGTAATAATGGATCAATATTTCAGGACTCCAAAAGACCAAGAAATTGTAGCTGCTGAGGGTCTAACAACCCGGAGAGATGGGTGGAAGTGAAAACAAAAATATTAAAAAAAGCGCTTGGGACTTGCTGCACTTGGCTTAGTGCTTCTCACATAAGATTGCCCTCCATAAAAAGAAAAGTAAATAAATTGCAATAAATTAAACCTGCTTGGAGATGTATGGAAACTAGAAGTTTTTATTGATAAATCTACAAGGCCAGAAATTTGGCTTTTGGTGCATGCAGACAAAATCCACTTTCTGGTCACAAGATCAATGGTAAGCAATGTACTTGTTGGTCATATTACGCCTAATCTAGTGCATGGAGTCTTGAATTGAATTGACATATACCCCAGCAACAATTCCTGGGCTTGCAAATTTTATCAATAAAAACTTCTTGTGCTTATACTGTACATCTCAAAGTGGGTTTAATTGAATGCAATGTATTTTTTTTTCTTTTTTTGGACACTAAGTCCCAAAAGCTTTTGTATATATTTTAGCGTGGATTGTCACCTACCTTCTCCTGGACGCCTGGCCACCAGAGCTCACCATCCGCAGGCTCTCAGCGATGCCACCTGCCGTTCTCAATCCGATTTCAGCTCCTACCCCGTAGCCTCCCAAGCCCCGAGCAGACAGGCTGCATGGAGCAGGGTCAGAGCACCAGTGGATCTCCCGGCCCCTCCCCCTCGCTGACTGGGGAATACAGGTAAAACACAGCGCCGCTGCCTGCCTTCCATGTACTCGGTTACGGTTGCCGATGCCCCATGATGGGGCCCCCGATTTTCAGACAGCGCGGGCTCAAGGGGCAGCTGCTTTGGGCCCTGCAACAATGATTGGGCCCAGGGCAGCTTCCCCTTTTGCCCCACGTTAAAGACAGCCCTAACCAGAAAGGTAAGTATATTACCAGGTGACCATGTTTGGATAGAGAAGGGATGGGTAAAACCACTGAATTTATTTAGTTTGCTATGCATGTCCTGTTGTTACATATAGTTACATAGTGAGGTTAAAAAAAAAAAAAGACACCAGACCATCCATTTTAACCTATGATGTGTGTGTGTGTGTTTGCTGTTAACCATACATTGTATACCCCTGTATGTTGTGGACTTTAAGATGCCCATCTAATAGTTTTTTGAAACGATCAATGCTCCCTGCTGATACAACTGTTTGGGGAAGAGAATTCCACATCCTTACCGTTCTGACAGTAAAGAACCCTTTACGCAGTTTAAGGTTAAACTTCTTTTTTCTATTTTTAGTGAGTGGACCCGTGTCTTATTGAATTCTCTTTCTCTGAAAAGTTTCTCGATGCTAGGGTCACCAGTTCGGTATTTGTACATTGATATCATATCCCCTCTCAAGCGTCTCCTCTCCAGAGAGAATACATTTAATGCTTGTAGTCTTTCCTCATAGCTGATGTCCTCCATTCCCCTAAATATATATTTTTCGCCCTTCTCTAGTTCCAGCTCATCTTTTTCTGAGGACCGGTGCCCAGAACTGGACAGCATGCTCAAGATGTGGCCGGACCAGAGTCTTGTAGAGTGGGAGAATAAATCCCCTTTTTTATGCATACCAGTATTCTGTTGGCTTTGCTTGCAGCATGTTGGCATTGCATGTCATTGCTAAGCCTGTTGTCTACTAGGACCCCCAGGTCCTTTTCTATCTTAGATTCACCCAGAGGTTCCCCCTCTAGCGAGTAAGTTGTGTTCGTATTTCTGACACCCATTACAAGTGCATTACCTTACATTTTTCAACATTAAACCTTATCTGCCATGTAGTTGCCCACCCCATTTTTTTGTTCAGGTCTACTTGTAAGGTTACCACGTCCTGCATAGAATATATTGGCCTGCTTAACTTAGTATCATCTGCAAATACAGAGATTGTGCTGGATATCCCATCCTCTAGGTCGTTTATTAATAAATTAAACAGGATTGGTCCCAGGACAGATCTTTGGGGGACCCCACTTGTAAAGATTTGCTTACTGTCCCAGAAATCCAAAAGGAATTGGGAGAAAACAAGTGTCGCCAGTATAAAATTTCACTTCCCCACAAGTTTTGATGACAGCCAGCATTTTAAAGTGATTTAAAGAAAAGAATAAAAAAAATAGAAAAAAAAAAATAACCTGTTATACTTACCTGCTCTGTGCAATAGTTTTGGACAGAGCAGCCCTATTCCTCTGCTTTTTGGTTCCCCTGGCGGCGGTCCTGGCTTCTCCCCTCTGCCTAGTGCCCCCAATAGAAAGCCTCTTGATATTGAGGCTCTCAAGCAGCCTCACTCCTGAGCCATGCTCTGTGTCCATTTACCAACAGAGCGCTCTGTCCCACTCCCTGCTTTCTTCTCATTTGGCTCACTGACTGTGATTGACAGCAGGTTTCAGCTGAGGCGAGAGAGAGAGCCGGTAGAGCCACTGCTCTCATGCACATCTCTGGATGGGGCTCAGATAAGTATAAGGGAAAGGCCGAAGGAAGCTACACCCAGAAGGTTTTTTTTACTTTAAAGTGGTTGTAAAGTCAGAAGGTTTCTTTATCTCAATGCATTCTATGCATTAAAATAAGAAACGTTCTGTGTGCATCATCCCCCTCCCCCCCCCCCAGCCCCTCTAATACTTTTTTGAGCCCATCTTGATCCAGCAATGTTGCAGGAGTGTCTCGACTGCCCAGCAGGACTCTTCCTTTTTTTTGGCTGAGATGGCAGCGCAGCGCCATTGGCTCCCACTGCTGTCAAACAAAGTCAGTGAGCCAATAATGAGAGAGAGGGGGCCGGGCTGCTGCTTCATGTCTGAATAGACACAGAGGGCTTCAGCTTGGCTTGGGTGCCCCCATAGCAAGCTGCTTGCTTTGGGGGCACTCAACAGGAGGGAGGGGCCAGGAGCACCAAAGAGGAACCCAAGAAGGAGAGGATCTCGGCTCATCTGTGCAAAACCACTGCACAGAGCAGGTAGGTATAACCTGTTTGTTATTTTTTAACAAAAAAAGAGACTTTAGTATTACTTTAATGCACCCTTTAGAACCACTTTAACATTTTGCATTTCCTAACATTTCTACCCAGAAGAGACCGACAGCAATAAAAACTTTACAGCCATTCGAACACCACTACTCTATCCAGAACTAAACAAAAAATATTGTTGCCTTTACATACAGATGGTGGTGAAGTAAATGTAGTACATTTTGGCAAATAGAAGCCAGCAGTGTCTATTTAGCATCCAGTTCTTACCACTTCCTAATTCCATTCTAATGAAGAACTGAAGGGTACAGGATGGCAGTTGATTTAGAAGATTACCTTAAAAGAAGCAGAGAAGAAAGCACTGGACCTTGAAAAATTGTTGATCTTTCTTTGGGAACCATGGGATGATTAATAACTCATAGCAATATTTTCTGTGGTGGTGGAATTATTAGGATTTCATTGTTGTTGATGAGCATGAGACTCGGGTTTCAGTATCAATACAGGACTATATGTTTTCACCATTTTTTCATGATTTATTTATGCCTTGACATCTGTTTAAGGTACACATATATTCTGGTGGCTTAAGAAGCTCTGGATTGGTCAAAGAATGTCATTTTTGTTTGCATTACAATATTTAACAATAAAATGAAGTGATTTAATGTGTAAATACGCAACAAACCCATCACCCAGCGCTCAAACTAAAGGAATCTCAATCTATTTCTCTCGCAGTAGTACTTTGACAGAGCTGCTGCTATAAAAATAAAATCTTCTAAAACTCCGTATGTTACCGCACCAAATTTTCAATAGGAAATAAATAATCTTAAATCATTACAATTGGAAAAGACCAACGTTGGCAACACTATTAAAACATCCTTGTTTACAAAAAAAGTTTCAGTGGGAATTAGCAAACGAATAGTCTGATAATATCCTTTCTCCAACCGGTGTATATATAACTTTGATGTTCACACCATGCGCCTTCACCACACCTCTTGTGATTCCCCTTAAGGTAATAGGCACTCACCAGAAAGCCAATACACTGCTCCTTTAATAAACATATTATTTGGGTGTCAGCCTCCACTCCATCATAAACCTCCAGAGAGAGCTTTAAATCCTCCGCTTCCTCTTAATTTGGTCACCCTTAGATTGACACTCAAATTCCAACCTATGTTCTTTCCGTAGCAGGACCTTCCCATAAAGTGGTCATAAAAGAAAGGGAACTCCTCTGTTGCCACTTCCAACCATGTCTCTTCTACTTCATGAAGTAGAAGTTCGGCATGAAATGATTTCATTTACAAATTTGACATTTTCTTTCTTTTATTTTTGCCTCACCCCTAGACACATCTAAACACTTGTGGACAACTGAAGTAGCAGAACCTGGGATAAGTGGTCCTCAAGCTGATTAAAGCAATCAAAAGACACCATAAATCAAGTTCCTGACAGTCACCTCCTGTTCTCTGTAGTTTCTTGATTGGTGAAAATTGAGCAGTCCAGTGGTAGCTCATGTGGAACCCATCGTGTCTTAAATACCTTTTTGAATTTAATCTTCAGGATAACAATCATGGAATATGGTTAATGAAAAAAGCTTGTAGTATGTGTGAAGTGGTAGCAACATTCACATGTAGCTGGAGATATATAATTATTTTAAAGGAATATTCTACCAATAGTTTAAGCACTTTCAGCAGCTGATTCAATTATTTATGAATGTAGCTCTTTTATCTTTTAAACATGGTGTCTTTGTTCAAGTTTTAAGCTAATGCCATGACTGCTGACCCAGGTTTCCTGTTTTAGGGTGGCCCCCCTGCTCTTAGTGTCCATTAGAGTTGTGTTTCCTTACACTGTGTGCATCAAAGGAAACACACAGCCCTATAGCCTAGGATTGTAATTGCTACTCCCCCGCCCCCCTTTCACCAGAGTAACAGGCAGGTTGGAGAGTGCACTGTCCAGCTGTTAACTCTTTCCAGTGAGGACCAGAAGTTTAGTAAATTAGCAATGAAAAGTTGCAAACTTCAAGTGGTATGCAAAGATTTTTAACAAATAGAAGAATTTTATTTAAAGTGCTCAATGGGTTAAGATAAATTATCTTCTCTGAATGCATGCAATGCGAGGTATATTGGAAATGTGCTTAGATCACATAACATTCCCAGTGTGACTAAAACATGCATAAGAAGTCCGTATATGCAAACAGTACTCACACATTTCATGAGCACTTATCAGAATGAAGTATGAAAATGCCTGTTAATACCAGTAGCACGAGGCTAAGCTTCCTGAAAATCACTCACTCTACTACGCTTGTTCTCATGTGCAAATGCGTAGCACTTCACAACTGCCATCAGGACAGTAATGAATGCAAAATTAACTTCGTTCCATTTATTTCAATGAAAGCAGAAAAAAATGGGATGCATAACCACCATTACTTTAATGGCCTTTAATCTTAAACCATCTGTCTTTGATTAAGTAGAGAAGACTGCAGGAGCATATGGTGCAAGTTATAAATAAATATTTAAATTCTAATGCTTTTTTATTCAACAATAAAAAACGATATTTACATCAACATAACCTTTACAAAGCTATTGAAACAGACCACGTTGTCCATTTGGGATACAAGATCAGACAACAATGTAAAGTTTCTAGCTATAATCTTAAAGTAATCCTTTGAACCATGTTATAAACCCTGAGACTGGGTGACTATTTTGACTGCGGGAGTGCAAAGAACAACAGGTTGTAAATGAAGAATACACTTGGCTAATAATTATGGGAGAAACCACAGAGGATTGGTGTATAGTTGTCAGTTTTGGCTCCGGCCAGGGTACAGGGGTTCAGCACTTAAAAAAATGAACAGGGAAAAAAGAAGGTAAAGTGTCATTGACCCCTCATGTCAATGTAACATGACCAGAACTCTTAATCCTCCCCTACCCAAACCCGAAAGGGTAGGACTTTCAAGTGAAATGAAAGGGTGAACTAACTCATATTCTCGCTACCCCTCCGGACCCCAGAGGTCAAAATGCCCTGCGCTGCTGGTGTAGCAGTCTGTACACCGTATGTACTGAACTTACCCTTACCATCATCCATACAGAATTAAATTCATTTACCCTTTACTCTTACCTGTACACCTGAGCTTACCATTTAAGCTTATCTGGACTCAAAAATTAATCCTTTGAGGACCTAGCCTTAACCCTCCTCTTATGTTGGCTTTCTGTTACTATCCATGATGTTAACGGGTCGGTTTTGACCCGTGTCTTAAATCAGCCATAAAATACCCTCTGAACAATTATTTATCATCCAATTTGTTTCTTACCTCTTGGTTACCTTGTTAGGCTCCTTTATCCTTGAAAAGATTGGTTTTAATATTTTTGGTGTGACCCCCTTAGACCTTTCTTTTGATAGCATACCTCTCATTTTCAAATTTAAAAAATGGTAAAATTAAACCAGCAACTCTGAAATGTATTGATCCTATGTTTCTTTACTTTATTTAGAGAAGCAGGCAAAGAGATAGGCCCCTCCCTAACTACAGCTCACAGGGTTGAGAGGTGATTGGCTGTCAGTGTTACTAAGAAGAGAGAGTGTTTACGATTTCAGTTTTGGCACTTATTAGTGTCCTATAATCCTATATTATAACTGGGTCAGAATTGACCCTAACACCATAAACGTCTTAATTTTTACCACAGTATTTTATAATTTGGTGAAAAGGATTCTTTTTCTATTACAATGTTTAAATAGAGGTTCCTGACAAAGTAAAAAAATCTTGATGCAATAAACAAATTTATGTGATACTTATAGACATTCAAAACCTGAAAACGGGTCGGTTCTGACCCTAACATAAGAGGAGGGTTAAATATTTTCATATTAAATGCAGACATACTAAGCAATGTGTAATTTAACACTTGTAGGTATTTAGTACCTCTCACAGAGATAACATCACTCTTGTTCTCTACAGAAAGATGGTACCATCTTTGTTCAGATATCATCCAGGCTCAGCATCTACTTCCATGACTAAGATGTTGGCTCAGAACTGACAAATGCAAACTCTGGTACTTGGCAGTTTTTAATTGGGTTTACAAAATTAAAGCCTCTCATCTTGCAGTCTGGGTGAGAGGAGACTGAGAAAATGCTTGCTCCTGCCTGCAGCAGATTAATTCCATCATTCCAGCCTAGGCAAAGTCACTGGACTAGAGCACAAGGACTAATAAATACAAAAATATGTGCAGCGCTAGAAGAAAAAAATTCCCAACAAAATAAATTGTCCAATCGCAGGAAACATTCCACAAGTAACGTAAACAATTGATGGTGAGAAAAAGTCCAATATATAATGATGCAAATCATATATAAGTGCAGCAAATCCCGTCACCAGTGAAGGTAGAAATATATTGCGCTCACCAGATGGATGGGACCCCAAAACACCATATAGTGTAGGAGTCAAACAGGCTTAAAAATGATGGAGTGTCCCCACAGATTTTTCACCGATTCCAACGGCAACCATGCAAATCTCCGGTAGATGGAATAGTTCAGAGATTCCCCTTCCACATGGTGGGTGGTAAAACCGAAAAAAATGGAGGGACATATAGCGTAATATTGCTAAAATCAATTTAATAACAATAAAGCTGATACACTTACAGACATCCGTGAAAGACAGGCATATAAGATGTAAAACAGCCCAGCTGTCCCTCCATTTTTTTCGGTTTTTTCGGTTTTACCACCCACTTCACTGGTGACGGGATTTGCTGCACTTATATATGATTTGCATCATTATATATTGGACTTTTTCTCACCATCAATTGTTTACGTTACTTGTGGAATGTTTCCTGCGATTGGACAATTTATTTTGTTGGGAATTTTTTTCTTCTAGCGCTGCACATATTTTTGTATTTATTGATTTATCACCCTCCTTAGTTCAGTGATTGATGTCAGCTGCTTACATTTTTTAAGTTAGCGCAATAATCTCTATTTTTATTCTGAGAGCACAAGGACTGCCTTTAACCACTTTAATACCGCGCGCGGTAATACTACTGCGGCAGAGCGGCACGATACCGCTCAGCCACGTAGTATTAACGTGATGCGCGATCACGGCTCCAGAGCGCGCTCCCGCGCGCCGCGGGTCCCGATCCCGATGTCATTCGGTAGGGAACCGATCAGTCATCAGATACTGACCAATGATTTTTGGTCAGTGTCTGTAGATCGGTCCCCACCAATGGCAATCTGTCCCCTGTCTGTGTAATGTAAACACAGACAGGGGAAGTGATGTCACTGTCCTTCCTGGAGTCCTTTCGGTTCCAGGAGAGAGACAGAGACACAGTAAAAACGTGAGTTCCACCAACACTACACTGACACACCTCACATAGGTACATTTAACCCCTTCATCACCTCTGATCACCCCCTGATCACCCCCAAAACCCCTCACAGTGAACACTATATACAGTGGTATACAGATATTTTACTGATCACTGTATAAGTGTCACTTGTGAGCGTAGTTTGCGCCTGCGTTAGGCCCAAATAGGGTTAGGGTACCCGCCACCTATCCCCTAATAAAGTTTTTACCCCTTGATCAGCCCCAGTTAACCCCTTTACTACCTATTACTCTGTGCACTAAATACAGTATATAGGTAAATACTGATCACTGTATTTAGTGTCACTAGTGACCCTAATTTGCGCTTGCGCTAAGCCCATATAGGGTTAGGGCACCCGCCACCTATTCCCTAATAAACTTTTAACCGCTTGATCTTCCCCAGTTAACCCCTTCACTCCATATAAAACAGTGCACTAATATATACAGTATATCAGATAACTACTGATCACTGTATTTAGTGTCACTGGTGACCCTAATTTGCGCTTGCGCTAGGCCCGAATAGGTTTAGGCCACCCGCCATCTATCCTCTATAAAGGTTTAACCCCTTGATCTCCCCCAGTTTAACCCCTTCACTTCCCTGTCACAGTGTTCACTATATACAGTGATTACCGATCACTGTATTAGCGTCACGGGTGACACAACTTAGGCTAGCTAGTTAGCGTCAGGGTCCCACTACACCACCGTTACTTAGCGTCAGTTAGAGTCAAGTACACTAACACACACACACCACCGTTACTAGTATAGTGTTTGAACAGATCAATATCTGATCTGATCAGAACTATACTAGCGTCCTCATAATTTAGTGTTCCCCAAACGCAGTGTTTGCACAATCAGCACTGATTCCTGCTAGCACCTGCGTTTAGCCCCCCTGCCCAGCCCACCTTACCCAGGCAAGTGTAGTAATCAATAGATTACTGACACTTCCAAAAAACACATCACACAAAACCGCTGCGTTAGCAGAGTCAGGCCTGATCTCTGTTAGCACTAGCAGTTTTTCTTTGTAGCGACCAAATAGTCCTCGACAACCAGGTGCTTTTATTACCTAGTAGTCGCATCACTGTACGAGTAAATTTAGCTACCAAAATGACAAAACGTTCGTTCAGTGATGATGCTATATACAGTATAATGACCATGTCAAGTGAGAGCGATGGGGAAGCCTCACCGGCAGAATCAGGGTCAATATACGAACCAGATGACGGCAGCGGCTCCCTGACAGATAGCTCCGACAGAGGGGTCCCTGCTAGGGTCAGGCGTACCCGACCCCATTCTGGAGTTGTTGACTTGCAAGAACTGGAGGTTTCTGGTATGCAGCAGAGTGCCAGTACTAGTGCCGCTCACACTTCTCGTGAACTGGCAAGCACGAGCGGCCTAGTACACCCTGGACCTTCAACCAGCACTGCAGTATCACCTGGTGACGTGGCGAGTCACCTGAGTGCAGTTGAAGCTGGTGCGGTGGCTAGCACGAGTAGTGGCCCGCAGCCACCGCGTATCCGAAGACAGGCCCGTAGAGCCCATAGTGTCCTCCCTGAAGCGCTGGCATATCCTAATTGGCAGCCCACAGATTCCACAGCGCCAGTACTTCCCCCATTCACCGCCCAACCCGGAATCCAAGTGGAAACAGCTGGTTTTAATCCCATAAACTTTTTTGAGCTGTTTTTCACTGAAGATCTTTTCAGATCTATTGTGGACCAATCAAATTTGTACGCTCAACAATTCATCTCCGCCAACCCAAATTCACCCCTTGCCAGACCATTCGCCTGGAATCCTATTACGATTCAGGAGTTTAAAACCTATCTGGGCCTTTCCTTCAACACGGGCATTACAAGAAAGAATGAATTGCGGTTATATTGGTCCACTGACCCAATTCATCAAATGTACGTGTTCTCTGCTGTTATGTCCAGGGCTCGATACCAACAAATATTTCGGTTCATGCATTTCAACGACAATGAACTCTGTCGTCCTCGGGGAGACCCTGAATATGATCGGCTCCACAAAATTCGGCCCCTCATAGACCACTTCAATCAGCGGTTCGCAGCCTTGTTTACCCCCCAACAAGATGTCTGCGTTGACGAGTCCCTGATTAAGTTTACTGGTCGCCTTGCTATCAAACAGTACCTCCCCAGCAAGCGTGCCAGATACGGGGTCAAGTTGTATAAGCTTTGTGACAGGGCCACAGGCTATACAGTTAATTTCCGTGTCTATGAGGGAAAAGATAGCACTGTGGAGCCACTCGACTGCCCAGGCTACATAGGGAGCAGCGGCAAGATAGTTTGGGACTTGGTGTCACCCTTATTCGGAAAGGGGTACCACTTGTACGTGGACAATTTCTATTCAAGCGTGCCACTTTTTAGACACCTCTATCAATTGCAAATTGGCGCTTGTGGCACCGTGCGATCTAATCGCCGGGGCTTCCCCCAACGGCTAGTGAATGCCCCACTGAGCTCGGGGGAGAGAGCCTGCTTGAGGTGCGAGGAATTGCTTGCAGTGAAGTGGAGGGACAAACGAAACGTTTACGTGCTGTCCTCCATTCACCCAGACACGGCAGTCCAAATTACTACGGTCACCGGTGTTGTTGTTGAGAAACCCCTCTGTGTCCACGACTATAACCGTAAAATGGGAGGGGTGGACTTCAACGACCAGATGATGGGACCGTACTTAATTGCCCGTAAGGCCAGACGCTGGTACAAAAAAGTGTCTGTATACCTATTTCAATTGGCTGTTTACAACGCTTTTGTCTTATACAAAGCGTCTGCTGGAACATTATCCTTCTTTCAATTCCAAGAAGAGATAATCAGAGCCCTTCTGTATTCAGCTGGTGCTCCTGCCCAACTTCCCCAACCAGATGCAGTGAGGCGGCTGCATGAGAGGCATTTTCCGCAATACCTCCCGAGTACCGATACCAAACGATACCCCCAAAAAAGATGCCGTGTCTGCAGCAAGCGCGGATTTAGGCGTGACACCCGGAATTATTGTCCCGACTGTCCTGACCGACCTGGTCTTTGCCACGGTGACTGTTTCCGTCGCTACCACACACTAGTGGATTATTAGCATAGGGTACAGCACGGCACAGTTTAGGGCACATTTACACAGGGTCTCAAAAGATGTTCGATGGCTATCGTCATTTTGAGAGACCCGAACCTGGAACCTAGAACTCGACGTTTGAAGAAAAAAAAAAAAATACATAAAAGCCAAAAATAGTTGTCGTCTCAGTCATTTTTTATGTTCTTCTACACTTCCTATGTACTTTTAATGTACTTTGTTTGTTTTTCATTCTTTTGTGACCTGTTTCTCTTGCAGGTACTCGTCGGCTACCACGCATTGATTTCATATATTCTGACACAAACAGTGTTTGCGCTCAGCATACATGGATACCTTTGCTGATAGCAGCTGTGGTGATTTTCTGATTTCAGCACTGCAGTTAAAATCCTATTTTGGTATACGTGGATAGTGCCGTGTATACCCATCATTAAATTCAGTGGGTGGTTGTTTGGGCGGTTAATGATGAGAATCCAAAAACTTTTGTTGTGTCAGTCATTTTATATGTCCTACTCTTCCTAATGTACTTTTTTTTAATGTACTTTGTTAGTTTTTTCATTCTTTTGTGACCTGTTTCTCTTGCAGGTACTCGTCGGCTACCATGCATTGATTTTATATATTCTGACACAAACAGCGTTTGCGCTCAGCATATATGGATACCTTTGCTGATAGCAGCTGTGGTGATTTTCTGATTTCAGCACTGCAGTTAAAATCCTATTTTGGTATACGTGGATAGTGTCGTGTATACCCATCATTAAATTCAGTGGGTGGTTGTTTGGGCGGTTAATGATGAGTAATACTACGCATTATTCCTGTGCTGATTTCTGATAGGTTCTCTTTTTTTTCGTTCAGCCCACAGGCTGCATGAACAAAAAAAAAACCTATATGCCAAACAAAGACCAGCAATGTACTGGTACGTTGCTGGACTTTGAGTGGTTATACCAGGATGATGCCTGCAGATTTAGGCATCATCTTGGTATCGTTTTTTACAGAAAGCGGTCGGCTTACATGTAAAAGCAATCCTAGCGGATAATTGGCCGCTAGACTGCTTTTACATGCAGTGGGAGGGGACTCCCCCCCCCCCCCCTCCTGCCGCCTTCCGCTGCCTTCCACGGTTTTTCTCGGGCTCTCCTGTCCCACCGGTTAACCCGAGAGTGCAGCCGGTGGTTCAATTATCTAACCATAGAGCTGATTGGAGATGAGAATGGCTCCAATCATCTCTATGGCCTAAGATGCCGGAGGCTACGAGCATTTCATGACTTCTGTTTCGCCAGAAATAAACAGCGCCATTGGGAAATTGGGAAAGTATTTTATCACACCAATTTTGGTATGGTCAGATGCGTTAAGGTCAGAGGAAAGATCTAGAGTATAAAAGACCCCAATTTTTTTTAAAAAGAGTACCTGTCACTACAGATTGCTATCATAGAGGAAATTTAAATTCACCGTGATAACAATAAAAATGATTAAAGAAAAAAAAATGAAAGAAAAGGTGTCAAAATAACATAAGAAAGCAAATTAAAAAAAAAAAAAAACAAAAAAAAAAATCAAGCCCCCCTGTCCCCCCGTGCTTGCGCGCAAATGCGCGCACAAGCGTTGGTCTAGTGTCATATGTAAACCGCAATTTCAGCATGCATGTGAGGTATCGCCGTGAACGCCAGGTCGAGTGCAGTAATTGTTGTGGTAGACCTCCTCTGTAAGTCCAAAGTGGTAACCTGTAAAGACTTTTAAAGGCTTTTAAAACCGTACGTAGTTTGTTGCCGCGGCACGGGCGTGCGCAATTTTTAAAGCATGTCATGTTAGGTGTCTATGAACTCGGCATAAGATCATCTTTTAAATTTTACCAAACAATTTGGAATTGTATAGTGTATTTCTGCATTAAAAATAAAAAAAGTGTTTTTTTTACGCAAAAATTGCGTTTGGAAAATGTGTGCGCAAATACCGTGTAACAAAAAAAATTGCAACATCCACCATTTTGTTCTGTAGGGCCTCTGCTTTAAAAAAATATATAATGTTTGGGGGTTCAAAGTAATTTTCTTGTGAAAAAAAAATATTTTTTCATGTAAACAAAAACTCACAGAAAAGGCTTGGTTTTCAAGTGGTTAGAAGAGTGGGTGATGTGTTGCTAAAATTGAGCATAAAATGCCAGGACTGTTCAAACACCCCCCAAATTACCCCTTTTTGGAAAGTAGACACCCAAAGCTATTTGCTGAGAGGCATATTGAGTCCATGGAGTATTTTATATTTTGCCCTAAGTTTCAGGAAAATGACAATTTGTTTTTTTTTTTTTTTGTTTTTTTACACAAAGTTGTCACTAAATAATATATTGCTCACGCATGCCATGGGTATATGTGAAATGACACCCCAAAATACATTCTGCTGCTTCTCCGGAGTACAGGGATACCCCATGTGTGAGACTTTTTGTCAGTCTAGCCGCATACAGGACCCGGAAAACCAATCCGCACCTTCTGGCTTTCTAAGGGCGTAAATTGTTGATCTCACTCCTTACTACCTATCACACTTTTGAAGGCCATGAAATGCCAAAATGGCACAAAACCCCCCCAAATGACCCCATTTTGCAAAGTAGACACTCCAAGCTATTAGATGAGAGGCATGATGAGTCCATGGAATATGTTATATTTTGCCACAAGTTTCAGGAAAATTATTATTATTTTTTTTTTTTTTTACACAAAGTTGTCAGTAAATGATATAATGCTCACACATGCCATGGGTATATGTGAAATGACACCCCAAAATACATTCTGCTGCTTCTCCTGAGTACAAGGATACCCCATGTGTGAGACTTTTTTGCAGTCTAGCCGCGTACAGGACCCGGAAAACCACTCCCCACCTTCAGGCTTTCTAAGGGCGTAAATTGTTGATCTGACTCCTTACTACCTATCACACTTTTGAAGGCCATGAAACGCCAAGATGGCACAAAACCCCCCAAAATGACCCCATTTTGCAAAGTAGACACTCTAATCTATTTGCTGAGAGGCATGGTGAGTATTTTGCATCTCTCATTTTTTTTGGAAAATGAAGAAAAAACAGGAAAATGCATTTTTTTTCCTCTTTTTTCAATTTCCAAAACTTTGTGACAAAAAGTGAGATCTGCAAAACACCCAACATGCCTCTCTGCAAATAGCTTAGGGTGTCTACTTTCCGAAAAGGGGTCATTTGGAGGGGGGTTGTGCTGTCTTGGCATTTCATGGCCTCCGAAACTGTGATAGGTAGTCAGGAGTGAAATCAACAATTTACGCCCTTGGAAAGCCTGAAAGTGGGGGTTGGCTTTCGAGGACCTGTACTCGGCTAGACTGCAAAAAAGTCTCACACATGTGGTATCCCTGTACTCAGGAGAAGCAGCAGAATGTATTTTGGGGTGTCATTTCACATATACCCATGGCATGTGTGAGCAATATATCATTTAGTGACAACTTTGTGTAAAAAAACAAAAAAAAAAATAATAATAATATATTTCCCGGAACTTGTGGCAAAATATAAAATATTCCATGGACTCACCATGCCTCTCAGCAAATAGCTTGGGGTGTCTACTTTGCAAAATGGGGTCATTTGGGGGGGTTTGTGCTATGTTGAAATTTCAGGGCCTCCGAAACTGTGATGGGTAGTCAGGAGTGAAATCAACAATTTACGCCATTAGAAAACCTAAAGATGGAGATTCATTTTCGGGGTCCCGTACACAGCTAGGCTCCCAAAAAGTCTCACACATGGGGTATCCCCATACTGAGGAGAAGCGGCAGAATGTATTTTGGGGTGTCATTCCACATATACCCATGTCATGTGTGAGAAATTTATCTTTTAGTGACAACTTTGTGTTAAAAAAAAAAAAAATTGTAATTTTCCCAAAACTTGTGGCAAAATATAAAATATTCCATGGACTCACCATGCCTCTCAGCAAATAGCTTGGGGTGTCTACTTTGCAAAATGGGGTCATTTGGGGGGTTTTGTGCTATCTTGAAATTTCAGGGCCTCCGAAACTGTGATGGGTAGTGAGGAGTAAAATCAGCAATTTACGCCATTAGAAAACCTAAAGATGGAGATTGATTTTCGGGGTCCCGTACACAGCTAGGCTCCCAAAAAGTCTCACATATGTGGTATCCCTGTACTCAGGAGAAGCAGCAGAATATATTTTGGGGTGTAATTACACATATACCCATGGCATGTGTGAGAAATTTATCTTTTAGTGACAACTTTGTGTTAAAAAAAAAAAATTTTTTTTTTTATTCATTTTTCAAACACCTGTGACAAAAAAATTAAATATTCAATGAGCTCAACATGCGTCTCAGAACATTCCTTAGGATGTCTACTTTCCAAAAAGTGGTAATTTGGGGGGGTCTTGTACTGCCCTGCCATTTTAGCACTTCATGAATTGAGATAGGCAGTCAGAAATTAAAGCTGCGTAAAATTTCAGTATTTACACCATAGTTTGTAGACGCTATAACTTTTGCGCAAACCAATAAAAATACGCTCATTGAATTTTTTTTGTCAAAGACATGTAGCTAAATATATTTTGGCCAAAAAATATGACATAAATTGAGTATATTGGATATTTTTTAAAAGACAAAGTTGAAAATTTCATTTTTTTGCAAAATTTTCGCTCTTTTTTTATTAATATCGCAAAAAATAAAAAGCGCAGAGGTGATCAAATACCACCAAAAGAAAGCTCTGTTTGTGGGAAAAAAAGGACGTAAATTTCGTTTGGGTACCACATTGCATGACCGCACAATTGTCAGTTAAAGTCGCACAGTGCCGAAGCACAAAAAGTGGTCTGGACTTAAGACAGCAAAATCCTCCGGTTGTAAAGTGGTTAAGTAATAGGTTGAAATTATTTGGGACATAATACATTTGCAATATTTGTAACCTAACAGGAAGGTATTCATGCAGATTTGTAAAGTTACTTTAATAGTTAATGGTGGAAGACCCCCACTTATATTCACCACCATTGGGAGAAGGGCTCCCTTTCATTAATGTCCAAATGGAGGGTGTCTCCTTACACTGGCGTATAATGGGAAGGATGCCCCCTTACAGATAAAAATATAATTGGTGTCATCAATTCAACATTGTTGCCTCTGTAGAGTGACATCAATACAGTATGCAGGTGGGAGATCAATCTGCCACAGCTCAAGGAACCCCAAGCAACCAGTGAACAACCCTCAGGGTTCCATGGAATCCTGGTAAAGGAAGGCTGGCCCAGATGAAAAATCAAAGTGCTAAGCAGGATCCTTAAACTCTAAATTATAATTTTGACAGTTTAACATTTGTCAACATTTAATATATTTACCTGGGATTATTGTTATTTTATCATTCCCTTGGACACTTGTATGCATGAGTCTTGGAACTTGGTCTGGGTAGTTATTATAAAACAAGCCTGTATGTCTTCTCCTCATGGTTGCAGGCAAAATATGAACTTCTCTGTTAACCTGTATGGACCCTTGAAGTGATCATGGTTCAAAAACTAACGCAGATAAGAATGAAAAACTGTTTCCAAAGTTTACATTTTTATAAACTTTTCTTATTTAAGATGAAATTTTCCAGAAAGGTGGAGTCAGGCTTTAACGCACAATATGTAAAATTTAATTGACTGGTGATTAAATTTGTGTTTTGTATGTAAGACAATAACATTAGGCAGTGAAGACAATTATTCATGAAATATATTAATATATCTTGCATGTAAGCAGCAACCTGCCCGAAACAGTGTAGCATAATAACTAAACAGTACATGAAAGCAGTTTTAATGCATTCCTCTACCAAAGCCCCTGGGCTGCTCCTTCACAATTTTCTAATAAAGCAGTTTGATGCAAGATGAAAATGTGCGTCCAGAGGGCCTTTGTTCATCAAAGTAAAAAAAAATTGATGCTTGAAATTCTGTCCTGCAAGCTCTGCAAGTCTTTATTATTCTTTATCACCAGGAAAGTGATATTGTAACATAGTGCTGTTCTATGGGGAGAACTTCATCTTGACATGCAGAATAGAAGCAGAAGGCCACAAACGGCTAAGAAAGTTACGTGGTAGGGAAGAATGATATGCCACAGGGGGGCCTGTAAATCAAATGGCTGATGTTATTATATGGGTATGACTCATGAAAATGTCTAAACAAAACTCTCTGCTTAAATAATGAGCTCTCTTCATACTCTGAGAATGTAGGGAAAGCCTGTGTTTCACTGATTGCTTTTAAAGTATATCCATCGTCCACACGCAGTGAAAGTAGACCTTTTATGTTCTGAATTAATATTTTAAAGTATTGCCAACTATCCATTAGGACAATGGTTCTTAGCACCCATTTTAAAGCATCAAACAGTCTTTACACTCCTTCCCCAATTTCACAGAAGAGCAATACTATTTTCATTGGTATCTCTGAGGACAATATATGATGGAGTGATGAGCATATCAATGAAAGTACTTATATAAACATGGTGAAAAATAACATGGTCTTCCCAAGTTAATATTTGAAAAGACACTCATGAGATATGTCATTTTCCTCCACAACAACACTTTAAGCTGTACTTTAGAAACAGAGGGAATTGTTCTAAAAACCTTCTTGTTGACTATGCATATATGAATCCCATTTCCTATTAACCCATAGTGCCCAGAGAGTGCATATGTCTACTCTTCTGCTGGTGTCTGCTGTTCCTCCGTGATGGAAGGCTGTGTATAACATTTTATTTCCAATAGTTTTTATTGAATTTTCTCACAGATAAAGGTACAAACAATAAGATGATGAAAAAAGAAAAAGTTGGTGCCTTCTTTTATACATTAGAACATATAATGTATAGTGTTGAGCGAACACGGACTGTATTATTCGGGTTCGTACCGAATAATTGGATTTTTGTTACCCGAACACGGACCCGAAAACTTTACTGTATGTTCGGGTTTAAAATCCGTGTTCGGTAATTTTATTTCCTGTTTTGTATGTAATGGCACGCTTTTAATGGCGGCTTTCAACAGCCAATCAACAAGCGTTTAACTGGTGTGCGCCATCCCAGCCATGCCTACTAATGTATTAGTAGCTGTGATTGGCCATCTGAAGCATGTGACCCATGTCTTTATAAGTTCGAGAGTCACAGCGCGGTGCGTCATTCTGCTGTAGTATAGGGAGAGAGCACACATCATACATGCTGGCTGCTGATTAGGGACAGACAGTGAAAAATTGTGTCCGAAAAGAATGCAGGGACAGGTCGGAGTGTAGGCAGGGAAAGTTATTTGAGCATTTTAGGGACAGGCTGGAGAGATTAGGCAGGGACAGTCTACATCAATTTTACTGTGTGGGGGGTGGTGCAGTGAACGATCTTTTTGAGCATTTTAGGGACAGGCTGGAGAGATTAGGCAGGGACAGTCTACATTGATTTTGCTGTGTGGGGGGTGGTGCAGTGAACGGTCTTTTTGAGCATTTAGGGACAGGCTGGAGAGGTTAGGCAGGGACAGTCTACATCGATTTTGCTGTGTGGGGGTGGTGCAGTGAATGATCTTTTTGCCTTCACTTGAGCCCACTGAGGTGGAGGAGGAGGAGGAGGGAGAAAAAAAAATCTATTTTTATCAGTCTGTTGTGAGCAGCGTTCAGCTATATTTTACTACAGATTGCTGTTCTAATCTGCTATTAAAAAAATAAGTTAAAGGGGAATTTTTTTTTAAGAGCACTTGCCATGCTCTTAACTACGTTTTGCTGCCATTTGCAGCACTCTAGCCCTTTCCATTGGTGTTTTAGAGCCATTTTAGTGCCTGAAAGTTCGGGTTCCCATTGACTTCAATGGGGTTCGGTGTCCGGGTAAAGTTTGGAAAAAGTCCGGGACACGGACCCAGACTTTTTTTTCAAGTTTGGCCGAACATCCAGGTGTTCGCTCAACTCTAATAATGTAAGGTTGCGTATATGACTACATTGGCAAACAATATCACAGTGAAATTTGAACAGTGAATGCTAGGCTTACTGTACTAACTCTGACTATCCCACCCAGACACCCCATCTGGGAACAAACTGTGTCGTAGGCTGGAAGGCAATATGGCCAACTCCTACTTTAATATTTCTCAGTATGTTTGTAGGTGTTCAAAGGAAAAGAAAAAGGTAGCTAGGCATAGTTGAGATAATTGACATTGTCAAGAACAACAGTTAATAACAAACAGTAACCATTTAGGAGGTACAACACATATGGTATATAACTAGTATTAAAGTATCGCGAGGATTGTTGAAAGATTGCATAGATTTTCACTCAAGTGGGTACTGATAGTTAGTTATAATGGAGGTCAACAAAGTCTATATTCAGCTGGAATACAGTCTATGGGATAACCATACGTGCCAGGTGGAATGGAAGAGTGAAAGTGTGTCCTTTTTTAATAGCAAAGGTGAGTTCTAACGAGCAAATACAATTTAGATCATGAACCACATCAGACAGATTGGGTATTGAGAGGTAGTTCCAGTTTCGAGTGATATTCAATTTAACTGCTAAGAAGATATAAACTATTATAGTTCTGGACGGTGTAGGTATAGAATTTATATTTATATATGAAGGAGACCCATTTTCACAGAGGGAGGTATAGGATCTGGTGTGAACTCAGAGATAAAAAAAATAAAATAAAATAAAATGTAAATATTTGGTTTCAATATGATCTCCGTGAGGGACAGTACCAAAGGATATGTATCAGTGAACCTATCGAGCCACAAGAGCCCCAGCAGTCAGCAGAGGTGGATGAATGCATTCTTGAGACGGTAAGGTGTAAGATACCATCAATTTAGTATGTTTTGAAAAAGTTCCCAATGATCTGCACATCTAGTTACTCTAAAGGTCCATTTGATTGCAGGCTTCAAAGAAGTGTCAGGGATTTGAATGCCCAAATCTCTCTCCCAACGGAGCATTGTCGATGTCTTAGTGAATGAAAAAGATAAGTTAAGCATTTTATAGAAGAGGGAGATACCCCTTTTTAAAGGTTTTGGTTGAAGTGATTTATTGATATAAGGAAGTATCAAGTTGGAGGTTTGGTGTTTTTTTTTTGTCTTACAAAAATTATGCATTTGGATATAACGGTAGAATTCCGATGAAGAAAGATTACATTTATGATGGAGTTCTAGGAAGTAGGCTAGTGTGTTACCTTTAAAAATATCTTCAACAAATCTGATTCCAGCTTGGTGCCAATGTGTGAGATTAAGAGAGAGGATAACGGTTTGAAAATTAGTGAGTGGTAGGAGAATTTTGGTGGTAGGGGGATGTACAATTTATTCTGGTGTGGGAAGTGTGTAAGGCTTTAATAGTTGCCTGCACTGCCGGATAAGGTGAGTTTGGTTGGCAGTGATCAAGGAAAGAGGCTAGGAGCAGGGTTTTGGTATCATAACCTGGTAAGGTGAGCACTTCCAGTTGAGAACACTGTTTATGGGGGGGGATTAGTCACCCAATATTTACCTTGGTCCAATAGTGACGCTAGGTAGTAGTGGTGCACGTTGGGGACTAAAGCTCCTCCCATTGAGTTATGCTTCTCTAGTATGGAGAAGGCACATCTAGGTTTTTCCCTTTTCCAGATGTAGTGAATGAGGAGAGAGTGAAGTTTTATCAAAGTATTTCTTAGGGATGCGTATAGGGATCGTGCAAAACATGTATAGTAGTTTAGGGAGTATAACCATTTTAAATGCTGCTATCTTATGTAACGTCGAAAGTTCTAGTTTTATAGGTTCTAGTTCTTTGGGGAGATTATTAAGAAAAAGGAGAAAATTGAGTGCAATTTCTCTGTTGATAGTGGTATTAGGATACCTAAGTATTTCAGATGGGAATCTGTCAAGGAGTAAGTTTTAAGTGGTGGTAGGATGTTAAGTCCTAATATTTGGGATTTGCTACTATTGGTTTTATAGTAGGAAATAGATCCAAATGTGTCTAAAAAGTTTTGGATAGCAGGCAGCAACCAGATGGGGGTCTGTAAGGGTCAAAATGACGTCATCAGCAAACAACCCTATTTTATTGTTAATGGGACCTATTTGTATGCCAGATACAGAGCACCACATAACAGACGAATGCCCCAGATCCACCTCATGTATCAGCTCTAAGCATAAACAGGAAATATGTACAATTTTATACTCAAACCAAATCACCAATGTAATTTATACATATATTTAAACATATATGATATAGGCTAACCCCTAATCTAGTTACATATTGCGGAGGGACAAGACCCAAAAAAAAAAAGAAAAGGGGGGGGGGGAAGGAGGGAGAGAAAGGGAGGAGAGAACAGAAAAGAAGGGGGACAAAAGGAACGATAACCAACCAACTTAAAATAGACAGAGTGGAGCAATTAGGTAAAAGATTGTTCGAGGTACACTTGGCAGATAAGGCAACTAATAAATACACCCAAAAATATGCAAGCAGTTACGTTATTTCAAAAATGGTTGGTAAGAAATTATCGAGTTTAAACCCGGTGGGGAGGAGGCATGCAGGTTGTAAATCCACCTGGCCTCCTGCTTTTAGGATTTTATTATCGAAATGCCCCCCCACGGGTATTCTGGTTGATGATATCCAGTACATGAAACTTAACAACATCAGGGTCAAAATTATGATGACTAGCAACATGCTTGCAAATAGGGGTGTAGATAAGCCCCACATCCATATAGTACAGATGATCCTTTATGTGGCTAGCCAGCGTCCGTTTTGTTTTGCCCACATAAAATGAGCCACAATTACAGAGGGCAATATAAACAACCCCCATAATCTGACAATTAGCATATCCTCTCAATCTATGGGTAAGGCCATTTGGGAGTACACACGTGGTTCCCTCAGAGAAAGCTCTTGAACAGCAGAGGATACATTAATGATCATAGAGGACAAATCAGCCTGTAAGGATCCCCTTAATGACAGTAGCAGGTCCTTCATGTCAGCCAGAGTGGCAGGTTGAGCAGAATTCTGGAAATCCTCTAAGGGTTTCAGGGGTAGAGGTACAGCTGCATTGGCTTGTGTCCTATAGCAGGGTTATTCTGCGTCTCCCTGTCTGTGATTTTTAGTTTTGGCTAGGCTGCGGGTCGTTGGGGAATCAGGAGAGGAGGAGGACTTCTCTTGTTGCAGGGAGAGAGGATCAATTGCTGAGTCATGCTGTTGCTCTCCTGTGTGCAGCTGTCCTCCTCTAGCTGTGTGGCCGCAAGAGAGGATGTTCGCAGCCATTATGCTGCTGCCATTCTCCGCTAGAGGAAAGAAACTTGTTCGTTTCTGAAGACTGGAGTGGGATTTGTCTCTTTGGCATGCCGCTTGGTGTCTGGGATGTTAACCACTGAGTTAGGTTGGTTTGTGTGGGTTTCTCTGTGCTGTGAGCAACTGTAGAAAGATCTTGAAACACCGGAGCTAGCTTAACACAGCCACCATTCAGGTCCATGGCCGGCCATGCTTTCGTGCTTAAATTTTTTTTTTTTTTAGGCCGCACATCACCATGATAAAATTATTCTGAATAATTTCTTCCCAAGATGCCTCTACCACCTGTTTTGAAAGGGGTGCCCCTGAGTTGTACTGACCAAAGTAAAAAAAAAGGGGAACAGTAAAACCAGCAATTTATTGGATGCCAAAGTATATCTTTCAAAACAGCCACAATCCTAGCCACTGCCAACATACTAATTGGGAGAAATAAGCATGTATTCTAATGTATAATTATGTTAGGTGCAATCTTGCTGCAGATTTTTGAGGGGCTGGTGCGAATGCATTAGTCACAACAGAATCAACTGGTGGTTTATTGCGTTCTTGTAATGGGGTCACCCTAAGCCTTGTAAAACCTTTAAAAATGAAATGTCCTATCTAACAGCATTGTCTCAGGATTTCAGTTATTACCTCTTTTAGACAAAAAAGGCAATGCTTTCTGAAGAGCCCATGTATTTCTCCCATGAAATTTTTAAATGCTGCAGATTTCAAATATAATTAAAATTATTTACGTTGTACCAGTTGACCTTGCAATAAAGGCCCTTGTGAGGACATTTCCTGTTTTAAAATCACAAAATTCTATTCCTGTCTCCCAACTGTGCTTCTGCATTGTCACTCATTCACACTCTTTCAGTGGACAAGGCAAGTGGCTTTTTAACATACAGTATATTACCCAAACATGGTTACACCATGTCACCATGTTCTAAAAAAATAATGAGCAGCCATTGCTGTGGAGCATGAGAGAAGTGGATGCAAAGAGACTGCAGGATATCAGAGGATTAAAAAGGATGAGAACAGGTATTTTATTAAAATTGGTAGTTGTTTGTGATATGCAACAAACTAAATGGCATTCATTTACCAACTTTATTCGCTATAGAAATGCTATCTTAGACAGAAGGATGGGCATGTGGGGCTAACTCTCAGAAATCGAACATGTCAAACCCTTAAAAAATCACGACTTGAAGATCAGAGAGCACACAGAAGAGGGATTTCTAATCCAAAAAGCCAGTAGCGTGACTTATTAAAACTAAGATGACTGAAAGGTTTGGTTAAGTATTGGTTGCTCCAGCTCAGCCATACATATCGTGCTCTCGGACTAAACTCCTATAGCCTGTTGAACTGTAAATATATTGTATTGATGTAGGACTTGAGGAGGCCTAAGCTTTGATCCGTTCTTTTGTAACTTGTGTGTTTGATCTGTTTAACAAAAGTCAATCTGCAGACACTGATCAGTGTAGTCTGACAGCACCAAGTACTGCTGTCGGAATACAATATCCCAGCAAAGGTGGTGGAGGGAGGGTTTCTTCAATCTGCTTTATTTGTGTGGATATAGGAATGTGTCTGCTGGCTAAACCAAACAAAATACTATGGCCAGCTTAAGAGGCAGCATGGAGGCCTGTCTGTGTTAGATATTTACACTGATTAGTTATAGGGTGAGATTTTTAAAAATGTGATGGTTTTCTACACTGGCTAGACATAGATATTTGGCAGCAACAAAATGGTTGAGCTGTGTGAGACATTGCAAGCTTTAGCTATATTTTAGCTTGTCTCCGTCTTTAGAGGTTGCATAAATGTGTTATTACTGGTCCAAAATCTTAGACCCTGATGTAGATGCGGACTCTGGAGTTCAGAAAAGATGGTGCCTGTCTACTGGTCAGAAAAAAAGCATAAAAATGTGACCCTGATTTACTAACAGAGTGGAGTGAAGTGAAAATCCACGTTGCAAAGAAAACCCAATCCTGTACAAGGAAAATTAGGAGAATGGGTTTTTTCTCACCATGATTTTTATGTTAAAAGTCAGCACATCAACACCTCCATTACTTAGCTAAGAGTAAATTTACTTTGTAAAGTGAACATGCCATACTCCTTTAGTAAATCGGGGTCATTGTCAGGATAAGTGCTTTAATTTATATGAACGATAATACAGTCCTGTAAGTGTTACACATTACTTACCATGCATACAAATAACATAAAAAATAATCTGATGTTAGGTGCACTTCAAGACTCTACATGTATGTGCAATATAGGCTGCAGTCCAAATAAGAAATTCTAAATCTGTAGCCAGCGAGGTATTTTTGTACTTGTGTTTCAGACAGTGGAGCTCTCTCTATTAAAATCAGATGGGAAATGTGACCTTGTATTACTATGTCAGCGCCATAAATTGGGAAAGAGACAATGAATACAGACATCACACCTTTTGAAGCAAATGAAAAGTTTGTTTTCCTAATTGGATTTTCTACAGCAAATTACTTTGAAGTTGAAACCTATACTGTACGTTATCTGAAGCATAAAATATTGCATATTTAAAAAAATATGAAGCTCTATGTAACTGAAAATACAAACAACTTGGCTAATAGAACATATTAGCATTACAAGCATTGCAAAAATTAAATGCTTTTGTAGCACTGACATTTTCGTAAAGTGAACCTGTGATAGGAAAAAGCTAGTAACCTCCAAGCTACTCCCATGTTCCTACACCCATATATCAGTTACCCCCCCCCAAGCTTTCTAGTTACTGCCCCCCACTAATCCACCCAATATTCCTTACATTTTGTTAGGAGGGCCACCCATTACAGTTATGTATCAATAGTAAACTACATATTGTAGGGTGCCACAATAGCAACCAACACACCACATTCTTTTGCTTCCTTTTGGGGAGTATTGGAATGTGGTTTACGAACACCAGATTGTATCTGTTTCTTATAGTATGTGCCTCCTGTAGAATTCCCTCAATGTCCAAGCAGATTCCAAAATAGACAGAGTAGGCACTGGCCTATGGGCCCCATAACGGATAAATATAACAATGATTTAAACTTGAAAGAAAATTACAATAAAGCTTTCTTGAAAAAAAAAAAAAATCAGTTAAAAGAAATAAAAACTTTACATTTAAAAGAGAGAAAATCCCTATGTACCCAAAAGGGATGGGTGAATGGATCGGCCTGAGCATGAGTTCAGGCTGAACATTTGCCTGTTTTGCCGTTTGCTGAACACCTAAATTTGCAGGGTATTTGCCGGGTGTTCGCCCGACAAACACCCTGCCATGCACTAAGCGCTGCACACTGCATTCTTTGCCCTGATTAGGCAAAGCTTTGCCCAATCAGGGTGCAGTGTAAGCTGGCTGAGAAGCCAGCTGCGGTGTCCTTAACAACCGATGAGTCCCCAGCGCTCAATGGGTTTCTCTGCTGATAGCTGAATATAAAAAAGAAAAAGTGCCGGTAAAAAATAAATAAATAAATCAGCATGGGCATGGCAGTCAATACCAGGCTCTTCAGGTCTGGTATGAATTCTAAGGGGAAAACAGTGGCAAAATAAAAAAATAAAAAAAAGCATGGGGTCCCCTTCAAATCTATACCAGACCCTTATCCGAGCATGTAGCGCGGCATGTCAGGAAAAGGGAGGTGAAGAGCAAGCGCCACATGCCCTCAACATGTTGATGGGGACAAGGGCCTCTTCTTGACAACCCTGGGCTGTGGTACATCGTACTCATACCCATTCACCAAAAAAGTGTCAAAGTAACAACCACAAGAAACAGTTTTTGACAAGTCTTTTATTAAATAATAAAATAAAATCGTGTCCCTCGATGATATTCCATAGTCAGCCCCGGTTCACACTGATGCGAGTGCAGGGTTCGCATGTAAAGTCGGAGCGCACTGCTCCTTCATTACATGCGATCGGCTGTGCGGTGCGAGTTTAGCCATACACTTTGTATGGCTAAATTCGCACCGCACCCGCAGCAAACACGCACAGGACCCTTTTTGGCAGCCGCATCAGGATCGGATCGCACAGCGGTTCACACTTGTGCGATCCGATCCTGTGCGAACTGCAAGATCGTACTGCGATATGCGATCAAACTGGGGGTGTCGTTAAGATTACATTGACACCCCCAGCGTATCGCATATGGCAGTGTGAACTGCCGGGGGTGCGTGTGCGATGCGGGAACAGGCTGCGGATTCGCAGCCTTCCCGCATCGCATAAGTGTGAACCGGACCTCAATCGCGTCGCCTGCTGCACCCGAAAAAAAAATAAAATAAAAACGCTCTAGCCTCCTGGGAGGCCTCCTATCATCTGCCAGCTCTGGGCTTTAATAGTTCTTATATAGGCTAGGGACTGGGCTAACCGGCTATGTCACCCAGTGACCCTGCCCTTTTCTGATGTCACGTGACAGCACTTTTTTTTTTCCCCTAAAAAATCCATACCAGACCTGAAGGGTTTTTAATGCCTAGAGGCATTTGCTGAATTTTATCTGGCACTGCTCCCAGGTTATTTTTAACTGATCATTTAAGGAAAAATATTAGCAGGGTGGTGTGGCAAATACCCCTTGCAAGCCTAAATGATACAATACTTTTTAAAATGAAAACAAGATCTTTTGGTGGTTTGATAACTATCTAACAGCCACCGCAACTGTCTATTTTCTGTTGGTCCTGCTAGTAGAGTGTAGAGGTAAAAACATTGAATCGTTCAGTCATTTTTCAGGTAGCATAAATCATTTGTAGTCTGTTTTCCTTTTTGTGGGCTTACAGCTGGTTCTCCATAGATCATGACCAGTGGTGCAGATGACATTAACCCATTGATCATGATATATGGAACATTGATTGTGTTCCTCAACGAACTCAATGAAAAAAACATTATTTTGATGAAGAAGAGTTTATTATTTTTTTCTATTTTTCAGCCCCAACATTGTAATGATTTGAACAGTAAGCATGCCAAGAGGTTGGGACAAATGTAAAATATTTATAAATGCCTACTCTGAAATACATTCAGGCTACACGATTTAGTCACCATAGTGAAGAAAAGTAGAATAACACAATTCTTTCGACACCCCCCCTTTTTTTTTTTTTCCATGCATATGGCCTCAATTATGTGTCTCTGTAGGGTATAAGCCTGCAGTTTGTCTGAGGCCGCAGGTAGACGAACCTGGAATGATTGATGGTCATAGCTAATTAAAAATGGAAAATATATCAGTGACCCAAGTCTTGGGGTCTGTGGCCTAGTAAGAACCAAATTGCATAAAGAAGATGTGATCTAAGGTGCGAATCTGATGATTTTGACTACTAAAAAACATTATGCTATATACAAAATTACATAGGAAAACCTATGGTTATCTCATTTGAAGAGTTCATCAAGATCCATTCATTCTGAAGGAGTCTAAATTTTGGAAATTGTCAGACTTTTTTTTCATTTGTGTTAAACAATATACGACAAATTGCTTTTAAATGGATCACTGGATGTTGATCATACTGACAGTAAGCATCAAATCAGCAATCCTCTGACATGTTGTGCCGTCTGGCATATAGTTTTTCAGATGGCCTGTTTTTAATTTATTGTACACAGTAAATCTTTTTAAAAATCATACATTTTCATCTAGCATGGGGGATTTTAATCATCTGCTGGCTTCCCTTTTTTTTTTTTTGGTTTAAAATATTGTACTTCTAAAATACTGGAATTCACAACGATATGTCAATACAGCATCTGATATAGTAGAAAATCCAAAAGTGCAAGTGCAAATCAGAACAGGTGAACATCTGAGAGTGCATTAACTGGGTTAAGTGGGAAAATCAAATCCTGTGCCTCAAAACTACTAACCACTCTGGCCCTGACAACCCACCATTTTAGGATTCTGTGGAAAGGGGTGCAAAATGGGTAACAAGGAAGAAAAAATAAATAGGGGGGGGGGGGGTGTTTAGGAAGGAATGGACACTGGTAAGGATAGGAGCCAAGGGCACTACTGTTATCCAATTAGTCTCAACCCCGTAACACCCCTCAGTCATCTATGGCCTAAATGGCATTTTTAAGTAGTTGCTGATAAATTTTATAAATCTTATTCTGAAAAATCCAAGAAAGCCTAATTCAGATAAGATAGGCAAGAAAAGGGAAAATATCTTATGGCAATGGTCTCTCTGCAAAAGTTACTGGCAGCCAACAAGAAGTGATTTTATCCTTAAATGCAATAAAAAAAAAAATCAAAACTACACTGGTTAAATTTCACGTATTACCCATTTGTATGAAGAGGCATTCATTTTTAATAATTTTTTTGTCTTCTTCACACATGGAGCATGTAACTGCTTTAGGCTTGAGCTACACAGGTAAGCATAACTGTGCTACTAACATTGCTAATGATTACTTGCTAAGGGGTAGTGATAAAATCCTAAACAAATAACATATATATCCGTCAAAACATAAGCTACACAAGTGCTATGTAATAGCCATTAAGGGAAAGTTAGCCTATGCAGTCCAACTGTGCACCACTCAGCGTGAAGACCCAAAGTTGAATACATTCATAAAACTGATTCAAATAAGTTGATTTACCAAAGACAAAAAGGCTGCTCTGCAAAGATTATCAATCATGAAGATAAAAAAAAAATTGCAATTTTGCTTGTATATGGTTGGATGTGGAGATCAGCATAACTTCGCCTTATTCTCGAAGGTAAGAGAAAATTCACTTGCAAAGTAAACAGTCTATTTGCCTTTAGTAAATCAGCCCCTAAAAAAATGTTGTTGTGTTCCAATCATAACCGTTATATGGCTACTTAATCATTACCTCTTTTCAAAATACAAACCCTAACTATGCAGCCATTTAAATGCATGTCCAAATTATCTTAAAGAGGAATCTCCCTCCCACCCTCCCCCTTTTTCTCTAGTTTTGCCGGTTATTAAAATGCACATATTCGCCAGCACACCTCGGGTCGTCAATAACGTCCAAATCTTTATTGAAGAATGACCACATCACAGAAGACACAGTGCAATATTTCAGAGCTGTGCAGGACCCCTTCGTCCGGTGTATCATCACGTGCCCATGCCAGATGGAAGGGGTCCTGTGCGGCTCTGAAACGCTGTGCTGGGTCTTCTGTGATCATTCTCCGTTAAAGATTTGGACGCAGATGATGATCTTGAGGTGTGTTGGCGAATATGTGCATTTGATGTGTGGTGTTTCGAGGTCCATCTGGTTGGTGCCGGAGCACCCGTTACTCCTTAAGCCATATCCAGGAAAGTGTTCCATGGGAATATCGATATTACCTGTAATTTAGGCATGTCCTCAATTCAGATACTTGCCCAGAGAATGCAGCATTGTACTACTGTGATCTGCTGTGCAGGTACTGCAGCCCAGATTCTGCACCACCGTCTTTCCCACCATCATCTGGGTCTCAATGTATGCTTTAGGATGGTCCATACACTATTCTCTCTTTGTG
The DNA here is from genome assembly GCF_965119305.1 of Pelophylax lessonae. Taxonomy (NCBI): domain Eukaryota; kingdom Metazoa; phylum Chordata; class Amphibia; order Anura; family Ranidae; genus Pelophylax; species Pelophylax lessonae. Next base: position 220,164,720 of record NC_138768.1, on the reverse strand, counting down.
CAAACTCTGTACAATTTCCATTAGATTTACCAAAACTATGTAATAAGGTCACACCCAAAATTATTCTTTCAAGCCTTTGCACTACATATTTTTGGTAGATCGAAAGGCAATTGTTAAGTCAGATTTTACAGCTTATGGTTAGCTTTAACTCTTTTCTGGTAACAAATGATAGTTTACTTTGTATCAGCGTTACTTCCCATAATAGGGTATAATAGGATAAAATCTGAGTTCACACAACTAAACTAATATAAATCCCCACATACACTATATTGTCAAAGTATTGGGACAGGCCAGTTAAGTTCCTCCACTCCAAACTCGCTCATCCATGTCTTCATGGACCTTGTTTGTGCACTGGTGCGCAGTCATGCTGGAACAGGAAGGGGCCAACCCAAACTGTTCCCACAAATGATCCAAAATGTCTTGATATGCTCATGCCTAGGAGTTCCCTTCACTGGAACTAAGGGGCCAAGCCCAACCCCCGAAGAACAACCCCACACCATAACCCCCCCCCCCCCTTCCACCAAATGATTTGGATAAGTGCACAAAGCAAGGACCACAAAGACATGGATGAGCGAATCTGCGGTGGAGGAACTTGACTGGCCTGTGCAGAGTCCTGACCTCAACCCAATAGAACACTTTTGGGATGAATTAGAGCGGAGACTGCAAGCCAGGCCTTCTCTTCCAACATCATTGCCTGACCTCACAAATGCGCTTCTGGAAGAGGGATTACACATTCCCATAGACACACGTCAAACATTGTGGACAGCCTTCCCAGGAGAGTTAAAGTTGTTATAGCTGCAAAGGGTGGGCCAAAAATCAATATTGAACCCTACGGACTAAGACTGGGATGCTGTTAAGGTTCATGTGCATGTAAAGGCAGGAGTCCCAATACTTTTGACAATATAGTGTATGTGCAAAACTTAATGACACAGGTGACAAAAATAGGTAATGAGTGAATGTACTATAAAATATATTTTTCATAAATATCGCAGGCATGCTAAATTGAATATACAAATATACAAGGGATGCAAACAAAGTACCTTGTAAATGTGGCAGTGAGGATGATAAATAAAGCAAGAGACTTTTTATATAGCCCTAAATTTATCTTTTTAAGAATTATAAACCGTAATATAGAGAAATAAGATGTGGGACAGTTCCTGAGGGTACACAGTGACAGTTGTGAGAACTGCTCATTTGTAAAGTACTTTTCTACTTTTAGTAGTGCAATTGAGCTACAGCTGCAGCTTTAGCGTTCATGTGTAATGTAATAAAATGAAAAAAAATTAAAATTAAAAAAAGGAGTAACGCTAATGGTGGACAAATTCATCCTACCTGAATTGTAAAATAAGCAAGTGCAAGTATGTGCCTTTTTGCTAATGCATGTTAACTGTAATGTAAACAAATGTAGATGAAGTTGAAGATGAACATGAAGATGTAGATGAAATAGTTTAGGTCGAGAAACCCTCCTATCTCTACTTTTCACAATTTTTTGTAATGCTTTTAGATGCTTGAGCAAATTACTCATGTGTGAAAATGTCTTTTGGTTTGCAGCATCAACTGGAATTGCAACCCATCTGTTCTGATTGAAGGGATGATCAATGTAGATAAGCAGATACACTATATTGTCAAAAGTATTGGGGCATCTCCCTTTACGCCAGGCATGTCCAACCTGCGGCCCGATTTTATTTATTTTTTTTGCTGGGTAGGAAGGAAGTCGAGTCGGGGGCACGGCCACAGAGGCAACCTTGTTGTGTTAAAATTAGTGCTGGGGGGGGGGCGCGGCAGCACGGGAAGGGCGCTGCAGCGTTTTATTACTTCTATACCTTAACAAATAGTATATATTTCTCTAGCGCTCATCGACAGACGTAGTCCTCGGTGATACACCACCTTCGGGTTATGTTACCTCCGCAGGAGCAGGACTAGACAGGAAATTAAAAAGCTCTGGCCACACCCTAGGGGCAGTCCCAGAGGGTATATCCTCTCTCTCTCTGCCTCAGCAAATCAGTTATTTTCTGTCTAGTTAGGAGTAAGGACCTAGATACCTTGCTGGGATCTTAGGTCCTGGCAAGAAATTTTTTTCTAAAAGGATTTTTGGACAGCTTTTTTTCTCCAGTGTTCCTGTGAGATCTTCAAGCAAGAAAGCTGAACTGGGCGACGGGCTGGATGTTGAGATCCGGTGGTCACCCCAGTTCAGCCTACGAGCGCGTGCAGGCCATAGCTCCGCGCTGAGTCGGCCGCGACAAAGTCCCATTAAAGGACTGAACCCGCGAGTTAAACGTCTCGCTGAAACGCCAAAGACCATGAGTCACGGCGTCTGTATCGGTCGACAGCCCTCCCGCCCCGGTGGAGAGGGGTACTGTCAGGAGTTGGTGCCCGCCTGGTTCCGGTATGGTGAGTAGTATGTTCCCCCTGTTTTCCCTGACGGGTTTGTGGTGAACGCGGGCCCCTCTCTGTATGGTAAGAAAGAGTTTCTTTCTATCCTATAACATGTCACAAATCCTCCTACTTTGAGTGTGATTTTATGTGTGCAAAAGCCAGGAGGCTTGGTTTGGGAGCTAACAATCTATTGTATACATGTTTTAAAGATGTAATCTGTGGCATTCTGGGAATCTTATGGGTTAAGTATAAGCTACCTACCAGTCAGAAGCCATGGACATGTAGACTGCCTTCCAAGTCAGATCTCCAGCTAATAGCAGGCCTCCCGAACGGCCATGCGGTCCGCCAGGGCCGGTACCGCCAAACACGCCATATCCCCATGCAGAGAGAGTGTTGTGTGCCTGCAGCACACCGCTAGTCAGCACAGGCCGCCGCCATTTTTTTTGCTGGATCGCACGAGCCGCCATTTTGGCGTAGCCTCGTGTCTCCAGCATGGGGGCGGCCATGTTTTAGGTGATTCTACACCTCGTGGAGCTTGGGGGAGGCGCCGGAAGGCGTACAGAGGGGCGGAGCCGCCTCCTTTCTTCCTGGGCAGCCAGCCAAAAGACTTCCTGTTTGTCTAAGACAGCGCTGTAAGCTGTTGCAGTTCAACTCTGAACATCAAGTGGTGAGCCTGGGGGTCTATCTCTCTCTCTCTCGATCGATAGGGATCCCTAGCAGGTAACACTAAGGGGTTTTTTGTGGCGCTGAGGGTCAAAAAAAAAAAAAAAAAAAAAAGTTTTTTCTTTACTTTGAATTATATCATCCAGGAAGTAACTGGAGTTATTATGGACCCTGCCACACAGATTCCCCCACCTGTTTCCCTCGAGGGGGCCTCGGGACCCGCCGGTGCACAGAGTATAGAGTCATTTACAGCAATTTTGGAGTCTATGGTGGCTCGGGTGGAGGCGGCCTGTCAGGGACGGGGGTCAAGGAAGCGACCCCCGCCTACCCCTATACTATCTGACACCTCTGACTCTGATTCAGAGATGGTCACTGCAGTTGCAGGTTCCTCTGCAAGGGCTGTTATCCCAGGTAAAGCCCCCTCAGACAGTGAGGAGGACGCTTCTTCTCCTGCTATAATTCAGGAAGAAGCATTGGTGGACGCACTAGTTGTGGCAGTGCAAGAAACCTTAAAACTTGAGGCTTTACCGGCAGAGGCAACTGAAACAGAGAGGCCTTTTGGGACTAATAAGCCCATCAAGACGGCAAAGGCTTTTCCTGTACCTAAATGTTTTGGAAATCAGATTAAAGGAGAATGGGAACATTCTAAACGTACCTTTACTATTTCCAAGCGTATTGCTAGACGCTATCCGTTTGAGGAATCCATCATTAAGAAATGGACGGTACCACCAGTCGTGGATCCGCCTATTTCCAGGCTGAATAAAGCCACGGTTATTCCAGTGGAGGACACTTCGTCCTTTAAGGATCCGGTGGATCGAAAGATAGAAGCGGAGTCCCGCACTATCTTTTCTCTGATAGGGTCAGCATTTAGACCAGTAATTGTTATTGGTCTAGTTTCCCAGACACTTACAGAATGGGCGAAAATGGTACGCCAAGATCTTAGGGGAAAAGATATTCCCCAGGAGACATCTGATTTGATAGAACAGATCATACAAGGGCTACGGTTTATCTGTGACGCAGCCTTGGACACTACTCCCTTGTTAGGGCATGCATCTAAGTTAGCAGTGATCCTCAGACGTGTGCTGTGGTTAAAATGCTGGTCAGCTGACCTAGGTTCCAAAAAGACTTTGACCAATCTCCCTTTCCAGGGGAATCGTCTATTTGGAGCCAACCTAGATGAAATCATTAAGGATGCCACCGGGGGCAAGAGTACTTTTTTGCCACAGGCTGCAAAAGCTAAGGAACCTCGCAATAAGCGAGGACCTTTCTTTACCGCCCATAAAGGACGCCCGGCTGGTACTTCCGGGAAAGGCAAGACTCCTCCAGGAGGGTTCAAGAAGGGCTGGTCGGACAAGCAGAGGACCAACCCAGCCAAACCCGAAGTAAAGGAGTACACAGCCTGAAGGTGCGCCCCCACCCAATTTCAGGGTGGGGGGACGTTTTCACCGGTATTCAGGACATTAGATCGAGCATCAACCACTACTACCGGTGCGATTCTTCCCTTCCAACATTTAAGTACAGGAAGCGGTAGTTACCGTTCCCTGTATAGATCTTTTCCTTTACCTTTTCCTAAGATTAGTCCCGATACCTCACAGGAATCGGATCTGATTGACCAGATAGGCCAAGTAGCCTCTAGTCGGGTGACTTCGGTCCCTGAGGTTCAACCAGAAAAGATCACCTTGCCTGATAACTATCAGGTATCTGATAAATGTGTGGGAACAGAAAACGACCAGACTTTCTCGGATGGTCGGGGCCAGATACCTCTAGGGACGCCTGGTTCAGATCCAATCAGCGCCAGTGGTCCTAGAAATTCTAGGCTGGCCTCTTCAAGCCGGCCTGGCCGACTTGGACAGGTTAGTCGCAGACGTTCCGTGGGAACTTCGTCTCAGGGAGTGTCTGTAGTCTCAAGGACCTATTTACCTTCGTGCTTTACAGTCGCTGGTTTTAATGGCCTGGCCATTGAGACCCAAGTACTGAAGGACAGAGGTTTGTCTACTTCTGTCATTCCTACCCTTATTAAAGCAAGGAAAGCGACTTCCAGCAAAGTCTATTATCACACATGGAAGACTTATATTGCGTGGTGCGAATCTTTAGGATTTCCTCCACGTACCTATTCGGTGTCTCGAATATTGGCCTTTTTGCAACAAGGGGTTGAGCAGAAGCTAGCCTTGAGCACCATCAAGGGTCAAGTTTCAGCATTAGCAATCTTCTTTCAGAAACCTTTAGCTACCAAATCCTTGGGGCGGAATTTCATCCAGGGGGTGCGGCACCTGGCTCCTCCAGTCCGCGCGCCCTTACCGCCCTGGGATCTTAATTTGGTTTTGTCGGTTCTACAGAAACCTCCCTTTGAAAACATCAGGGAGATTCCCTTGCTTACTTTATCCCAGAAGGTGGTCTTCTTGGTGGCTATTACTTCTGCTCGCAGGGTGTCAGAACTGGCTGCATTATCATGCCAGTCCCCATACCTAGTGATTCATAGGGATAAGGTAGTACTTCATCCTAAGCCATCTTTTCTTCCTAAGGTGGTTTCAGATTTTCATCTGAATGAAGATATTGTACTACCTTCCTTGTGTCCTCAGCCCAAGCATCATCGGGAACATGCGTTGCATTCCTTGGATGTGGTTCGGGCAATCAGGGTATACCTGAAAGCTACGGAATCATTCCGTAAGACGGATTCACTTTTTGTGATCACGGATGGCCCCAGAAAGGGTTTGCCTGCATCTGCCGCGACCATTGCCAAATGGATTAGACAAACGGTGGTACAGGCTTATTCTATTAAGGGTCAGAGTCCTCCGTTCCCTGTTAGGGCGCACTCCACTCGAGCGCTCAGTACTTCCTGGGCCTTTCGCCATCAGGCGTCAGTGGTCCAGGTATGTAAGGCGGCCACTTGGTCGTCGGTACATACCTTTACTAAATTCTATAAAATTGATGTGACGGCATCGGCGGATGCCTCATTTGGCCGCAAGGTTTTGCAGGCCGCAATTTGAGGAGACCGGTGGTCTACCTCGAGGGTTTTTTTCTGTTTGAAAAATTTTTTTGTTGAGTCTCATCATTTAGGGTGAGCATTGTAAACTTCTAGTTGGCACCGGTTGGGCCTTCTAGATTGGGATTTGATTTCCATTTTCCCACCCCTCAGTTGTGATACTGCTCTGGGACGTCCCGAAGGTGGTGTATCACCGAGGACTACGTCTGTCGATGAGCGCTAGAGAAAAATGGATTTTTGTAAAATCTTACCGTAAAATCCTTTTCTCTTAGCTCATCGACAGACGTAGTTCCCGCCCCTCTGTTTTGGAGTTGGGTTGGGTTAAATTCTCTAAGCACTGCTTTTTCACATAACTGATTTGCTGAGGCAGAGAGAGAGAGGATATACCCTCTGGGACTGCCCCTAGGGTGTGGCCAGAGCTTTTTAATTTCCTGTCTAGTCCTGCTCCTGCGGAGGTAACATAACCCGAAGGTGGTGTATCACCGAGGACTACGTCTGTCGATGAGCTAAGAGAAAAGGATTTTACGGTAAGATTTTACAAAAATCCATTTTTTGTATGCGGCCCGAGAAATTTTCTCTACACTCAATGTGGCCCAGAGAAGCCAAAAGGTTGGACACCCATGCTTTACGCGCTCATGAACTTTCATGACATTCCAGTCTTAGTCTGTAGGATTCAATATTGAGTTGGCCCACCCTTTGCATCTACAGTATAACAGCTTCAACTCTTCTGGGAAGGCTGTCCACAAAGTTTAGGAGTGTGTCTATGGGAATGTTTGATAATTTTTCCAGAAGCGCATTTGTGTCGGGCAATGATTTTGGACAAGACGGCCTGGCTCGCAATTCATCCCAAAGGTGTTCTTTCGGGTTAAGGTCAGGACAGGCTAGTCAAGTTTCTCCACTCCAAACTCACTCAACCATGTCTTTATGCTCCTTACTTTGTGCACTGGTCTAAATCATTTGGTGTAAGTTGGATTACGGTGTGGGTTGCTTTACAAGTGTTGGGCATGACCCCTTTGTTCCAGTGAAGGAAACTCCTAAGGCATCAGCATGCCAAGACATTTTGGACAACTTCATGCTCCCAACTTTGTGGGAACAGTTTGGGGATGGCCCCTTCCTGTTCTCACATGACTGCTCACCAGTACAAAAACAAGGTCCATAAAGACATGGATGAGTGAATTTCAGGTGGAGGAACTGGACTGGCCTGCAAAGAGTGCTGACTTCAACCTGATAGAACATATTTGGGATGAATTGGCATGCAGACTACGAGCCAGGCCTTCCCGTCCATATTAGTGCCTGACCTCACAAATGCGCTTCTGAAAGAATGGTCAAGCATTCCAATAGACATACTTATAAACCTTGTGGACAGCCTTTCCAGAAGAATTGAAACTGTTATAGCTGCAAAGGATTGGCCAACTCAATCTTGAACCCTACGGACTAAGACAGGGATGCCATTTAAGTTCACGTGAGTGTAAAGGCAGGTGTCCCAATTCTTTTGACAATGTAGTGTATTTGCAAAGAGAACAGCCTATTTTACCTTTAGTAAATCAACTCCAAATATGCAAAGGAAGTTGTACTTTGTAAGGGAATTTGCCCCAGAGCCTAATGAATGTGGCGAAGCTCTGATGACTTCCATCATCCAATCATGTGCAAGCAAAATAGCGGTTGTTTTTTTAAAATTTTCCTTGCACATGATTAGGTAATTTTTGTAAAGTAAAACTTCACCACATTTACCAAGCTCTGGGGCAAATCCCTTTGGAAAGTGCAACTTTTCTTGCAAAGTGAACAGCTGATTTTTTTCTTTAGGGAATCAACTCTCAGATCTTTTTGGTGACTGCACATTTCTCTATTATTTGGTGTAAATAATGCTCCCAATTAGCAAATATCTTTTAGATTGTAATTGTCCTAGACTCTATATCAGGGGTCTTCAAACTATAACCCTCCCGTTCTTCAGGAACTACAATTCCCATCATACCTAGTCATGTCTGTGAATGTCAGAGTTTTACAATGCCTCATGGGATGTGTAGTTCGGCAACAGCTGGAGGGCCGTCGTTTGAGGATCCCTGCTCTATATAATCATTTACATTCATAGCATTTCTTAAAGGTCTAAAGATTATTTGAGCTGTTTTTATTTTGTCAACTAGCTGGAGGTCAATGTAAAAAAAAAAAATTTACCCAAAGGTGGAGGTTAGGCTACCCATAATAAGGGTTTAACTCCTTAGGTGACCTGAGCACCCAGACTCTCCTCGAACAATAGTTATGCCTAATCTACCTAGAATACACATTCTCTACAGCTAGTACACTTCAAGAACATTGATACAAGATTCTGACTGGTGGCACTAGGTCCCCACTGCTTTTCATAAAATATAGAAACAGATTCTGGGTGTAAATCAGAACCCAGTACTATGCTACATATATATATATATTCTTTCCACACAAATATATTTACCCCACTTAAGGTGAATGGCTTACAACAGGCTCAACTGCAAAAATCCCCAGTTACCAGTCTGGCACAGTACAGCAAGTAAGGCCCCTTTCACACTTATGCAACGCGATTTTACCGTGATTTTGCCGCGAATCACGGCGCGATTCTGACGTGATTTTGAGCAATGGCTCAGGGCTATATACCTCAAAACGCATTAAAATTGTGCCAAAGTAGTGCAGGAACTACTTTGAAGTCGGTGCGACTTCAAAACGCACTGATATGAATGGGGCTCATTGAAAATAATGGAAAACGACTTGTCATGCGATTTTGCGGTCCAAAATCGCGGGACAAGTTGCACTAGTGTGAAAGGGGCCTAAAGAAAATTCACCTTTGCACTTCATGCTAAACCAACTTAACTTTGTTTATTTGAAAAACACACCAGCCCAGAGTGTAGCAATTCGGTTTCTTTTTTGACTACAGGTATTTTTGTGTAAATAATTGAATCTCCTCTGTGACACTGTTTGGGTAATAATGCAGGAATGTATTAATATGGGCGTAGGTACCATACCAGCCACACATATCCTACACTGCAATCTCTACCTCACTAAAACAAATGCAGCGAGGTTGTGTATTCCAGCTAATTGGAAGCAAGCATCCCCCCAAATATCCTTCTCTGAATAATGAAACTATTTGATTATTAAAATGAAATCACAAACCACCACCTCAAAAATAATTCTTTAGACTTGCATGAACCCCATAGCTAGTCTTCAAGTCATCATCTTCCTACAAAAACCTACACTCCTCTCAGACCTTGACTAATGACCCATCCAGGAATAGGCCATGAAAAGGATAGAGTTCCCCTCAGGGGTTTGAGCAAGGCATATAAACTAGGGATGGGCTGAGTTCTTTTGCGAAAAGCGCTCATTTTGAAGGCTTATATGCAAGTAATTGGCCATAAAAGGGGTCTGGGCACTTTCCTTGAGAATGTGTATCTTTTTTTTTTTTTTTTTAACAAGCATATTTTCAGGAGCAGTGATTTTAATTATGCTTAAATTGCAACAATAAAAATGAAAAATACATTTAAATATAGTGCCTGGGGGGTCCCTTCAATGTGCCTGTAAATTTTACAATTTCCGACACCCAGCTTTTGAAAAAATAAGGAAAAAAACGGCATGCCCCCCCCCCCTAGTCTATAGCAGGCCCTACGGGTGACAAAAAGTGGTGTCACGTGATGTCAGAAGGGGGCGGTATCACCGGGTGATGTAGCCAGATGGCCCAGCCCCTAGCCCAGTGATGGCAAACCTTAGCATCCCAGATGTTTTGGAACTACATTTCCCATAATGCTCAACTACACTGCAGAGTGCATGAGCATCATGGGAAATGTAGTTCCAAAACCTGTGGGGTGCCAATGTTTGCCATCACTGCCCTATCCTATATAAGAACTGTCAAAGCGCAGAGCGGGCAGACGTGGAGAGCCCCCTGGAGGAGAGAGCGTTTTTAATTTTTTTTATTTTTCAGGTCTGGCGGGCATTGTGATTGAGGATGGATTTACATAGGACACTATATTTTTTTATTTTTTAATAAAGGAATTGTCGAAAGCTGTTGCTTGGGGTTATTACTTTTTGCCACTTTTTTTGGTGAATGGGTAGGGGGTAAGATGTACCCAATACCTATTCAAAGGGGGGAGGCGGATCTTGGGGCCCCCTTGTTAGATAAGCTCCCCGCTCAGCAGACAACCACAGCCTAGGGTGGCCAGGAAAAGGCCCTTTTCCCCATCAACATGGGGGCAAGGTACTTTTGAGGTGGAAGGACAGAGCCCCTTCTGCCCCAAAGCACCCACCCCCCATCTGTAGGGCATGTGGCCTGGTATGGTTCTGAGAGGGGGGCGCTTACTCACCCCCCCTTTGCTGACCTGCCGGCCTGCATGCTCAGATAAGGGTCTGGTATGGATTTTGGGGGGGGACCCCACGCCATTATTATTTAAAAATTTGGTGTGGGGTTCCGCTTAAAATCCATACTAGACCCAAAGGGCCTGGTATGGACTGGAAGGGTGACCCCATGCTGTGATTTTTTTTTTTTTTTTTTTTTTACTGGCACTTTTTTTTTTTTTTCATTCAGCTGTCCGCAGCGAAGCTGATTAACGGCTGATGACACATCGGTTGTTAAGGATGCCGCGGCCCGCCTTCCCATGACCCACTCCTTAACAATCAGCTTACACTGTGCCCTGAATAGCCAATGCTTTGCCCAATAGGCAATGTGCAGTGCTCAGTGCATTGTGGGGTGTTCATCGGGACGAACACCTTGCAAATTCGGGTGTTTGGCGAATGACTGACCAGGCAAATGTTCAGCCTGAACACATGCTTGGGCCGAACCATTCACTCATCCCTTATTTAAATAATAGTCTCAGCCTCTGCTCTCTGCCCATCACTTATGTACTAGGGAAAACAAACACCTTTTACCATTTATTTTGCTCATCCTTCAGGTCACCTTTTCCATATGAACTACCCCCACTCTATATATATATATATATATATATATATATATATATATATATATATATATATATATATATATATATATATATATATATATATATATATATATATATATATATATATATATATATATATATATATATATATATATATATTTTTTTACTCCACTGCCATTACAACCCTCGTCCGTACAATTACTTAACTGAAGTTTCCAATCTTCACACATCAAGATCTCAGCCTGAACACAACCATAAAGCCTGATTGACATCAATTCACTGCCAGGTCGCACACCATATCAGTGTGACTAAATATGGACAGGGTATCTCAGGAGAAGGTGTGCTAGAACAACATTTTGTTGGAGTCATAACTCCTAGATGTTGCTCTTGTAATTGTGATGTTGGAAAATATAGGTTTTAACACAATTTGCATTCTTGGGATTTGTGATGCGTTTCTAATAAAGCTTAAATTTTTTTTTTCTTTTTTTTTTTAAAAAGTAGACACTTTTTTTTCTAAAATAGCATAATGTATAAGCGCCCTTGAATTTGAATGTCCAATTGAAGGCTTCGGCTTCTGCCCTGGCGTACCGCCAGCTTTGATTAAGACTCTGTTATCCAAAACCACTTACATCTCTAATAGAAGAAGAGCCTGGGAAGAGAAAAGTCACTAATTAGAGATGAGCCAAGATGTGTGACTGTCCTATAAAATGTAATTGAAAATCAAAGGGAATCTGCAGAATTACTGCTGAGCATGCAATTATCAATGTTAATGGCTCAGTGAAAATCAATTATAGATAAATACAATGTATATTCATAAAACAATGCTGAATTATCACCTTCCCTTCTTCATTAGAATAAAGAACCATATTATTCACCCTGTTTCCTGTTAACGTTTTTTTTTTTTTTTTTGTCTTTTTTCATTAACTGTTTTTTACTTTCAGAAAGGTGAAGGCTTTCAGTGGTAACTGCCTATTTAAATAGGAGCACTTTCTGCTTGTGTGATAATAATAGCAAAGATTTACAAAAGCAGTTGTTACTTCATTACATATCTTCATGTAAAAATAAAAAAAAAAAATAGCATTTTTGCTTGTACACGATTGGAAGATGAGTCAGCAGAGCTTCCTCTCATTTACTAAGCTCTGCAGCAAATTCCCTTGCAGAGTGCAACTACGCTTGCAAAGTGCACAGTCTATTTGCTTTTGAAGAATCAACCCCACCTATGTATATACATATACACATACAGCAATCACAGGAATTACTTGATTTTTTTTTTGTTTGTTTTTTCTGGTATGTTCCTCCATCATAGCCGAAGTGACAGACTGACTATCACGCATCATGCCATGCTGAGCAAAGTGACAATGGGGGAGGGTTACTAAAACTGGAATACTCAGAATGCAGTACAGCTGTGCATGGTAGCTAGTCACCGTCTAACATCAGCTTATTCAGTTAAGCTACTACAAAAAAAAACTAGAAGCCGATGGGTTTCTTTGCAGAGCTGAACCAGATTTTGCATGCTTCCGTTTTAGTAAATCTCCCCCAAAGCCACAGTAAGGTCCCTCCTTTCTAAAAAGTTATACTAACCCTATCAGCACAGGTGGGAACTTCCCCAGGTTGCAGTCATGTGACAGTGATCAGGTATAGCAGTTGGCTGCTACACTTGAGCACTTTTATGGGGGGGGGGGTCACATGCTTCTCTACAGCTGGAAGTGCCAGGACAGGGAAAGTGCAGCAGGGAGCACTGCTAAGTTGGGTATAGAAGGGGTCATGGTGGGTTTGGTGTACCCTTGCAGAGATCCTGCATTATCAAAACAGTGTCTCTAAGTACATTTGATATCCTTTTTGAGTTTAGTGATGATTATATAAATGAGACTTTTGTTATTTGAAGTTTTACCCTCCTTCAGCAGTATAAAGTGTGTTTTTCAGTGCTCAGAAAACAGGTATCCCTCTATGCTGGCTTTTTATCCTAACTTTGGTCTGAAATGTATTTTCTGACAGGGAGAGAATACAAATAAATAACACACATGCATATCCCTAGGGATAAGATGGCCACACACTATCAACATAAAGTGGAGCTTCACTCTCAATCAAGATGGACTATTTCTAATCCTTATGCTGCTAGCATTAGTAAATGGATAGGAAAGAATATCATCTTTACTTGGGTTTTTTTTTTTGCATTTCTTCAGTTACTTCCTGGTTTCCATGCGTCGGCAAATGTCATACATCCCGGTGTAACGTTAGAATTCCATACCTCGTTAGATTTCCATACCCTCGTCACTTCCTGTCCGAAAGAGCTGAGCAGCGTAACAGTGCGCATGCTCAGAGCCCCGAAAACACCATAGAACAGCTATGAAGTTCAGGAGTGCGCATGCTCGGAGGGAATGAAATAATCACGGTATTGTGTGTAATGTTATACTTGCGGCGGTGACATAAAAAAAGTTCGGCTGCAACATCAATCATCTCCTCTGCTATCCCTGTCACCTCCCTGATGTCGGCTAGTAAATATAAAAGCGGCGGCGGGTGTATGAATTCGAAATGTCGGAGATCTCGGCTCCGTGATGCGCTTTTATATTTATTAGCTGAGAGCAGGGAAGTGAGAGGGGAAGGAGCGGAGATGATTTATGTTGCAGAGGAGCTGTTTTAATGTAATCGCGGCAAGTTTAAGTACCGTGAGAAATCCATACCCTCCGTAGGTGCACCGGAAGTGGCGAGGGTATGGTTTTCTCACGGGTATGGTTTTTTCACGGGTATGGTTTTTTCACAGAACACCGGGAGTCTTCAGGAGGGGAGGGAGGGTTCTCAGTTCAGCCAATGCCTGAGATGGATTCCAGGAAGTAAATGATACATGAATCATTTGCCCTTACTCAAGATGGCAACGACCAGAAATGCCAGTGGGCATTTTTCAAAATCATTTCTCACATTTCTCAGCAAAAAAAAGCTTGGAGACATGGATAGATGGGGGGAGTTTGTTTTAAATACTAAAAATAAATGAAATGGCGTTTTTTGTTTGTGGTGCCCAGATGCAGTGCAGTTCCACTTTAAGAATGGATTCAGATTCTTGCTCATTTATGATTTGTTTTCTATCAAGGTATAATTATCAGGTAAACAGGATGTGGATATTATCGGTCAATTTTTTTGCAGAGCAAAAATTCACTGGCGTGGTTAAAAAGTATATGTATTGTAAAACAGGAAGTCCACTATTATGTGTTAAATTTATTACATGAAGTTGAATTTTCAATCATTATATACAAATGACATAACTTGAGGAAAAAAAAGCTTCAGATTTTGCATAATGGGGATTGTCTTTTTTGTATTTTCTTTAGCACCATTTTTATCTAATCCTGTTTATAGCTGGTTACAATATTATTATTTATTATTATTATTAATAATTATTATTATTAATAAACTGAGTTTTTAAAAGCCAGATCATAAAAGCTAATGATCCTGTTTTCTATTTGACTTGTAGGTGCAGCGTTTTCATCTGGGACCATCGTGAATGACAGCTTATGTAACAAGGGGTTCCTCTGAGTGTTTTCTACCCAGAGACCTTATTTTCCTTGCTGAAAAAGGAGCAGTGTCATTTCAATTAAAGCCATGCTTCCAAGAATCTGCACTCAGGAGCTAAAAGCAAAGAGAATGAAAGTGAGCTGTGTCAGCTGATCGGCTTTCAAACCACCTTCAAGCTCTCAATTTTCTTAAAATGATCTGTCCATCAATGGTGTCTCTTGGGATCCCCTTTGCAACTTTTATTGGCAAAGAATAGACTGAGCAGAGATGCAGTACACAAAAACACAGCCACTCAAAAAGAAATCTTTTTTTTATC